>NW_028173376.1:15000-50000 GCF_963971535.1 Notolepis coatsorum
AGCAGAGCTCCATCACCAGGATGCTCAAGGTCCCTGTCTCCAGCAGCAGCTCAGGGAGGGGGGGCTCTGGGGGCTCAGGGAGGGGGGGCTCAGGGAGGGGGGGGGGGGGGGGGGGGGGCTCAGGGAGGGGGGGGGGGGGCTCAGGAGGAGAAATGCTCCCAGAGGGAAGTGTTGATTAAAATGTGACTCGCTGTGTCTTTACCAGGAGACCAGTGACGCCCTCCATCTTCATACAGGCCCCCGAGCCCCCCCTCCCTGAGCCCCCCCTCCCCGAGCCCCCCCCTCCCTGAGCCCCCCCCCCCCCCCCCTCCCCGAGCCCCCCCCTCCCCGAGCCCCCCCTGAAGTTAAGGAAACCAGAGAGCTAGTCTCCAGCTCCTGCTCCTAGCCTTTGGGAGGGGGCTGGACAATAAGCTTGTCATGTCGGCTGTAGGCTATGAAAGACCCTCACCACCCCAATAACAGCCTGTTCCAGCTGCTGAGGTCAGGCAGACGCCTGCGAACCCCAGCTACTAGGACAGAGAGACTCAGGCTCAGCTTCTTCCCCCATGCAGGCCATCAGAGCCCTGAACACTGAACTCTCCACACACAAGCACACATGAGCACACACACAACACGCACGCTGTGCACGCTCACACACTAGCAGCCACTTTAACATGAGCAAGCACACACTCATGCTGCACACGCCCACACTTATGGCCACTAAGGAAAGGTCACTTTAAAAATAGTATAGCATAACCTGAGACTGTATAAAATAGCAGTGTACATAAAGACCCAGTGCCTCATCCGTAGCTAACAGTGTTCTGGTTCTCCTACAGGTGGTGATGTCCGTGTCTCACCTGTGATGTCTCTGGTTCTCCTACAGGTGGTGATGCCCGTGTCTCACCTGTGATGCCCGTGTCTCACCTGTCTGGTTCTCCTACAGGTGGTGATGCCCGTGTCTCACCTGTCTGGTTCTCCTACAGGTGGTGATGCCCGTGTCTCACCTGTGATGTCTCATGTCTCCTACAGGTGGTGATGCCCGTGTCTCACCTGTGATGTCTCTGGTTCTCCTACAGGTGGTGATGTCCGTGGCCCAGCTCTACTGGCACCTCGCCCCGCAGCATGAAGTCAGTATCGTCACCAAGTCACTGGTCCGACTGTTGAGGAGCCACAGGTTAGATACTGTCATTACATTACATTATATTACATTATATATTACATTACATTACTGTGTCGCTGGAGCCACAGGTACCAGATACTGTCAGTATATTATATTATATATTACATTATATTATATTATTAGTGTGGGTGACGGTTGCAACCACACTATAGTAATCTATACTCTTTTTATTCTTCTTCTTTATTCCGCCGATTTTGCCAACAAAACTCCTCCCAGAGCGTTCGCGCCACATACACGGCATACATGAAGGGTATCAAAACGACCGGCTGGCAAAAACTTGAGTGTCTATTACTTGTCTGAAAGTTTCACCGCACCGCTCGGCTACGAATCGTCTTTAAACGGGAACATTTCGGTCCCATTGGAAATGAATGGCAAGTTAGAGTGGAGGAGGTGAAATAATTTTTTGTCCACCACCTTGGGTAAATTGCGACAGTGATCTAAAAAAAAACACATCAAAACGATGACACGGCTGTCGGCTCGCTCACAAAATAAAAATAAATGGAATTGGACATTTCTATCTCAACTGATGACCATTTCTTTGAAGGTTCTCCTCCCCATAGACGCCAATGTGTTCCCACTCTAAGAAAAGGCTGGTTTTATCGCTTTTCCCCCTTGTGTTCCGATCGTCACCGGGGCCACAATTGTCGACGGAATGCCACAATATCGCACACAACTAGGGATGCTCGATATTGGCTTTTTTACCGATATACCGATATTGTCCAACTCTTAATTTCCGATACCGATATCAACCGATATCACATTCTAATGCCGATATCGGCCGATAATATCGGTAGGCCGATAATATCGGACATCATTTCTATAGAAAACCGATACCGATATTTTCCGATATCAAATTTTTATGCCGGCCGATATCGGCCGATAATATCGGACATCCCTACACACAACCCTTCACATACCCCTTGAAGTGCTCATCTGAAAGTAAAAACGCTTCATCTCTTATCGTTTGCTTTTAATCATCGTGAGAATGCAGTCATGCGTCTGCCCTCATTGAAATACATTGCATCGAAAGTGCAAGTCATTCATGCCTAATTAGGTAACAGGTGTGTGGCTCATGGCTACAGCTGACCAGCCAATGACCTCTCATGGAGTTAACCCTTAATCGCCCCTCTGTGTAGCAGTACTGAATTGCTTGACAGCGCCTTCTGTCTTGCGGGTTGTGTCATTGTACTCAGTAGGGATGTCCTCTTTCATTGGTCGATGTTGACCACTCCGATCCGTAGACCATGCCCCCTTAGGCCACACCCCCTCAGTGTATCTCTTGAACAGTTTGTCGTAGAGACTTACGGGTTGTTCCATTGTACTCGGTAGGGATATCCTCTTTCATTGGTCGATGTTGACCACTCCCCCGATCCTTAGACCACGCCCCCTTAGGCCACACCCCCTTAGTGTATCTCTTGAACCGTTTGTCGTAGAGACTTGCGGGTTGTTCCATTGGACTCGGTAGGGATATCCTCTTTCATTGGTCGATGTTGACCACTCCCCCGATACTTAGACCACGCCCCCTTAGGCCACACCCCCTCAGTGTATCTCTTGAACCGTTTGTCGTCGAGACTTGCGGGTTGTGCCATTGGACTCGGTAGGGATATCCTCTTTCATTGGTCGATGTTGACCACTCCCCCGATACTTAGACCACGCCCCCTTAGGCCACATCCCCCTCAGTGTATCTCTTGAACCGTTTGTCGTAGAGACTTGCGGGTTGTTCCATTGTACTCGGTAGGGATATCCTCTTTCATTGGTCGATGTTGACCACTCCCCCGATCCTTAGACCACACCCCCTTAGGCCACACCCCCTTAGTCCAGACAAATTTAAAAAACTCAGAAAAGTTTTTTAATACGTTTTTATTTTATATATAATATATTTTTTCATAAAAAAAAAAATCCCCGAAAATAAAAAAAAACTCCAAAAAAAAAAACCTTTTTAATCAGTTTTTTTTCTAAATATTTTTTATTTTTCATACATTTTTATTTTTTGACAAATCAAAGTTTAAAAAACTCAGAAACGTTTTTGAATACGTTTTTTTATATTTTATATTTTTCATAAAAAAAATATTTTTTGACAAAGTCAAAGTAAAAAAAATAAAACTTTTTACGAAAGTCAAAAAAGTAGTTTTTCAGAGTCTGGAGCTCAACACTTAGTCTGATTTCTAAAAAGGGGGCCAGTACTCCAGATCCGACCACCCTGGACCACTTTCCCCGAAATGGGACTGAAAAACAACTTTTTTGACTTGTCAAAAAATATTCTTTTTACGAAAAATAAAAAATATATAAAAAAAAACGTATTAAAAAAACTGACATTTGTCTCCCGCACAGGGAGGTGCAGTACATCGTGTTGCAGAACATCGCCACCATGTCCATCCAGAGGAAGGTGAGTGCTGCCTGGACAGAGGTCCGCCTGGACAGAGGTCCAGCTGGATGTTCAGTAGATGTTAGATGTTCTGGAGACAGAGGTCCAGCTGGATGTTCAGTAGATGTTAGATGTTCTGCAGACAGAGGTCCGCCTGGATGTCCAGTAGATGTTAGATGTTCTGGAGGACTGAGGTCCAGCTGGATGTTCAGTAGATGTTAGATGTTCTGGAGACAGAGGTCCACCTGGATGTTCAGTAGATGTTAGATGTTCTGGAGACAGAGGTCCAGCTGGATGTTCAGTAGATGTTCTGGAGACAGAGGTCCAGCTGGATGTTCAGTAGATGTTAGATGTTCTGGAGACAGAGGTCCAGCTGGATGTTCAGTAGATGTTCTGGAGACAGAGGTCCACCTGGATGTTCAGTAGATGTTAGATGTTCTGGAGACAGAGGTCCAGCTGGATGTTCAGTAGATGTTAGATGTTCTGGAGACAGAGGTCCGTCTGGATGTTCAGTAGATGTTCTGGAGACAGAGGTCCAGCTGGATGTTCAGTAGATGTTAGATGTTCTGGAGACAGAGGTCCAGCTGGATGTTCAGTAGATGTTAGATGTTCTGGAGACAGAGGTCCAGCTGGATGTTCAGTAGATGTTAGATGTTCTGGAGACAGAGGTCCACCTGGATGTTCAGTAGATGTTCTGGAGACAGAGGTCCAGCTGGATGTTCAGTAGATGTTAGATGTTCTGGAGACAGAGGTCCGCCTGGATGTTCAGTAGATGTTAGATGTTCTGGAGACAGAGGTCCAGCTGGATGTCCAGTAGATGTTAGATGTTCTGGAGACAGAGGTCCGCCTGGATGTTCAGTAGATGTTAGATGTTCTGGAGACAGAGGTCCAGCTGGATGTTCAGTAGATGTTAGATGTTCTGGAGACAGAGGTCCAGCTGGATGTTCAGTAGATGTTAGATGTTCTGGAGACAGAGGTCCGCCTGGATGTTCAGTAGATGTTAGATGTTCTGGAGACAGAGGTCCAGCTGGATGTTCAGTAGATGTTAGATGTTCTGGAGACAGAGGTCCAGCTGGATGTCCAGTAGATGTTAGATGTTCTGGAGACAGAGGTCCAGCTGGATGTTCAGTAGATGTTAGATGTTCTGGAGACAGAGGTCCACCTGGATGTTCAGTAGATGTTAGATGTTCTGGAGACAGAGGTCCACCTGGATGTTCAGTAGATGTTCTGGAGACAGAGGTCCAGCTGGATGTTCAGTAGATGTTCTGGAGACAGAGGTCCACCTGGATGTCCAGTAGATGTTAGATGTTCTGCACTGTGTCTGATTATCGTGTCTGACCACCAGGGCATGTTTGAACCCTACATGAAGAGCTTCTACGTGAGGTCCACAGATCCCACCCACATCAAGACGCTGAAGGTAACTAACCACCACCGCCACCTCCTCCTGTGTTCACCACCATACTGCCATCATCCTGTGTTCACCACCATACTGCCACCTCCTCCTGTGTTCACCACCATACTGCCACCTCCTCCTGTGTTTACCACCATACTGCCATCGTCCGGGATAATGAGGGACGTTGTTATAAAATATCTCCCTTTGTTTTGTTTCCAGTTGGAGATCCTCACCAACCTGGCTAATGAGGCCAACATCTCCACCATCCTGAGGGAGTTCCAGGTGTGTTTCTGTCTCCATGGTCCCTGGTGCTCTGTGACCCTGACCCTCTTGAGATGAGGCTCCACCGAGTCCAGACCTCACCCTCACCCTCTCCCCTGCCTCCAGACCTAACCCTCACCCTCTCCCTCTGCCCTGCCTCCAGACCTCACCCTCACCCTCTCCCCTGCCTCCAGATCTAACCCTCACCCTCTCTGCCCCCAGACCTACGTGAAGAGCCAGGACAAGGCGTTCGCAGCGGGCACCATCCAGGCCATCGGCAGGTGTGCCACCAACATCTCTGAGGTGACGGACACCTGTCTGAGCGGCCTCGTGCTTCTGCTGTCCAACAGAGACGGTAGGATCTCTGACCCTAACTAACCCTAACTAACCCTAACCCTGTAACTATCACTCCAACAGAGACGGTAGGATCACTCTCTGTGATCACATCGATATGTACAGTTAGTTAGCTAGCCATTCCATTGCGAATTAAAAGGTAGGCAGCCAGCCAGTATTAGCTAGCTAGTAGCTAGGTAGCTAACGTTAGCCAACTGAGAAAGATAGCTATCTAGCCAACAGCTAGCAAACAGCTGCAACCTGCAACGAACGCCACGAAGGCCAACATTAGACAACGCTTCATGTATTCAACTAAAGTCAATCGTTTAATGGGTCATTTTGTTGAATGATTCAGTGATGTTGAAAGAAGAGCTGTCGAGGCTCTGCACTTGGAGCGAGTGAGAGCCTGAGGATTGTGTCGACACAGGTCCGGGAGGGGAGGGGGGAGGGGGAGGGGCAATGCCGCAGCAGCGTGTGTGCGTGTGTCAACAAGGAGAGAAGACTGCGAGAACGCCAGCTGGTATCGATGGTGCAGAAAGTATCGATATTGCGGGAAATGAGTATTGAAACTGTTTTAAATATTCAGAATCGATATGTATAGAAAAATCCATATTTTTGACAACACTAGCGCGTTGCGTCACCTGCTCAGCTCAGCTCTGACTGAGAGAGGGAAAGACAGACTGCCCTGCCCTCTGCTGGCGCGTGCTGTGCACTACAACCAATGCCGTCCCTGTTATAACTCTCTGTGTCAGTGTAATAGAAGGAAACGCATCTGTGATTTGGCGCACAGTCTGTGACGTCACGGTATTGAAAATCATACCGATGGGATTTCGAAATACCCTGGTATACCGTAATACCGCCCAAGCCTAGTGGTGATGTTCTGGTTGTGTTGTCTCCACAGAGAGTGATGTTCTGGTTGTGTTGTCTCCACAGAGAGCGTGATGTTCTGGTTGTGTTGTCTCCACAGAGAGAGTGATGTTCTGGTTGTGTTGTCTCCACAGAGAGTGATGTTCTGGTTGTGTTGTCTCCACAGAGTGTGATGTTCTGGTTGTGTTGTCTCCACAGAGAGTGATGTTCTGGTTGTGTTGTCTCCACAGAGAGAGTGATGTTCTGGTTCTGTTGTCTCCACAGAGTGATGTTCTGGTTGTGTTGTCTCCACAGAGAGTGATGTTCTGGTTCTGTTGTCTCCACAGAGAGTGATGTTCTGGTTGTGTTGTCTCCACAGAGAGCGTGATGTTCTGGTTGTGTTGTCTCCACAGAGAGTGATGTTCTGGTTGTGTTGTCTCCACAGAGAGTGATGTTCTGGTTGTGTTGTCTCCACAGAGAGAGTGATGTTCTGGTTGTGTTGTCTCCACAGAGAGTGATGTTCTGGTTGTGTTGTCTCCACAGAGAGTGATGTTCTGGTTGTGTTGTCTCCACAGAGAGTGATGTTCTGGTTGTGTTGTCTCCACAGAGTGTGATGTTCTGGTTGTGTTGTCTCCACAGAGAGCGTGATGTTCTGGTTGTGTTGTCTCCACAGAGAGAGTGATGTTCTGGTTGTGTTGTCTCCACAGAGAGTGATGTTCTGGTTGTGTTGTCTCCACAGAGAGAGTGATGTTCTGGTTCTGTTGTCTCCACAGAGAGAGTGATGTTCTGGTTGTGTTGTCTCCACAGAGAGAGTGATGTTCTGGTTGTGTTGTCTCCACAGAGAGTGATGTTCTGGTTGTGTTGTCTCCACAGAGTGTGATGTTCTGGTTGTGTTGTCTCCACAGAGAGTGATGTTCTGGTTGTGTTGTCTCCACAGAGAGAGTGATGTTCTGGTTCTGTTGTCTCCACAGAGTGATGTTCTGGTTGTGTTGTCTCCACAGAGAGTGATGTTCTGGTTCTGTTGTCTCCACAGAGAGCGTGATGTTCTGGTTGTGTTGTCTCCACAGAGAGTGATGTTCTGGTTGTGTTGTCTCCACAGAGAGAGTGATGTTCTGGTTGTGTTGTCTCCACAGAGTGTGATGTTCTGGTTGTGTTGTCTCCACAGAGAGTGATGTTCTGGTTGTGTTGTCTCCACAGAGAGAGTGATGTTCTGGTTGTGTTGTCTCCACAGAGAGAGTGATGTTCTGGTTGTGTTGTCTCCACAGAGAGAGTGATGTTCTGGTTGTGTTGTCTCCACAGAGAGAGTGATGTTCTGGTTGTGTTGTCTCCACAGAGAGTGATGTTCTGGTTGTGTTGTCTCCACAGAGAGTGATGTTCTGGTTGTGTTGTCTCCACAGAGAGAGTGATGTTCTGGTTGTGTTGTCTCCACAGAGAGAGTGATGTTCTGGTTGTGTTGTCTCCACAGAGAGAGTGATGTTCTGGTTGTGTTGTCTCCACAGAGAGTGATGTTCTGGTTCTGTTGTCTCCACAGAGCGTGATGTTCTAGTTGTGTTGTCTCCACAGAGAGAGTGATGTTCTGGTTCTGTTGTCTCCACAGAGAGAGTGATGTTCTGGTTGTGTTGTCTCCACAGAGAGTGTGATGTTCTGGTTGTGTTGTCTCCACAGAGAGTGATGTTCTGGTTGTGTTGTCTCCACAGAGAGTGATGTTCTGGTTGTGTTGTCTCCACAGAGAGAGTGATGTTCTGGTTGTGTTGTCTCCACAGAGAGAGTGATGTTCTGGTTGTGTTGTCTCCACAGAGAGTGATGTTCTGGTTGTGTTGTCTCCACAGTGTGATGTTCTGGTTGTGTTGTCTCCACAGAGAGAGTGATGTTCTGGTTGTGTTGTCTCCACAGTGTGATGTTCTGGTTGTGTTGTCTCCACAGAGAGAGTGATGTTCTGGTTGTGTTGTCTCCACAGAGAGTGATGTTCTGGTTCTGTTGTCTCCACAGAGAGTGATGTTCTGGTTGTGTTGTCTCCACAGAGAGAGTGATGTTCTGGTTGTGTTGTCTCCACAGAGAGTGATGTTCTGGTTGTGTTGTCTCCACAGAGAGCGTGATGTTCTGGTTCTGTTGTCTCCACAGAGAGTGATGTTCTGGTTGTGTTGTCTCTACAGAGAGTGATGTTCTGGTTGTGTTGTCTCCACAGTGTGATGTTCTGGTTGTGTTGTCTCCACAGAGAGAGAGATGTTCTGGTTGTGTTGTCTCCACAGTGTGATGTTCTGGTTGTGTTGTCTCCACAGAGAGAGTGATGTTCTGGTTGTGTTGTCTCCACAGAGAGCGTGATGTTCTGGTTGTGTTGTCTCCACAGAGAGTGATGTTCTGGTTGTGTTGTCTCCACAGAGAGAGTGATGTTCTGGTTCTGTTGTCTCCACAGAGAGAGTGATGTTCTGGTTCTGTTGTCTCCACAGAGAGCGTGATGTTCTGGTTGTGTTGTCTCCACAGAGAGTGTGATGTTCTGGTTGTGTTGTCTCCACAGAGAGTGATGTTCTGGTTGTGTTGTCTCCACAGAGAGTGATGTTCTGGTTGTGTTGTCTCCACAGAGAGAGTGATGTTCTGGTTGTGTTGTCTCCACAGAGAGAGTGATGTTCTGGTTGTGTTGTCTCCACAGAGAGTGATGTTCTGGTTGTGTTGTCTCCACAGAGAGTGATGTTCTGGTTGTGTTGTCTCCACAGAGCGTGATGTTCTGGTTGTGTTGTCTCCACAGAGAGAGTGATGTTCTGGTTCTGGTTGTCTCCACAGAGAGAGTGATGTTCTGGTTGTGTTGTCTCCACAGAGAGAGTGATGTTCTGGTTGTGTTGTCTCCACAGAGAGTGATGTTCTGGTTGTGTTGTCTCCACAGAGAGAGTGATGTTATGGTTCTGTTGTCTCCACAGAGAGAGTGATGTTCTGGTTCTGTTGTCTCCACAGAGAGTGATGTTCTGGTTGTGTTGTCTCCACAGAGAGTGATGTTCTGGTTGTGTTGTCTCCACAGAGAGTGATGTTCTGGTTGTGTTGTCTCCACAGAGAGTGATGTTCTGGTTGTGTTGTCTCCACAGAGAGAGTGATGTTCTGGTTGTGTTGTCTCCACAGAGAGAGTGATGTTCTGGTTGTGTTGTCTCCACAGAGAGCGTGATGTTCTGGTTCTGTTGTCTCCACAGAGAGCGTGATGTTCTGGTTGTGTTGTCTCCACACAGAGAGTGATGTTCTGGTTGTGTTGTCTCCACAGAGAGTGATGTTCTGGTTGTATTGTCTCCACAGAGAGTGTGATGTTCTGGTTGTGTTGTCTCCACAGAGAGAGTGATGTTCTGGTTGTATTGTCTCCACAGAGAGTGTGATGTTCTGGTTCTGTTGTCTCCACAGAGAGTGATGTTCTGGTTGTGTTGTCTCCACAGAGAGTGATGTTCTGGTTCTGTTGTCTCCACAGAGAGTGATGTTCTGGTTGTGTTGTCTCCACAGAGAGTGATGTTCTGGTTGTGTTGTCTCCACAGAGAGTGTGATGTTCTGGTTGTGTTGTCTCCACAGAGAGTGATGTTCTGGTTGTGTTGTCTCCACAGAGTGATGTTCTGGTTGTGTTGTCTCCACAGAGAGTGATGTTCTGGTTCTGTTGTCTCCACAGAGAGTGATGTTCTGGTTCTGTTGTCTCCACAGAGAGAGTGATGTTCTGGTTCTGTTGTCTCCACACAGAGAGTGATGTTCTGGTTGTGTTGTCTCCACAGAGAGTGATGTTCTGGTTGTGTTGTCTCCACAGAGAGTGATGTTCTGGTTGTGTTGTCTCCACAGAGAGTGATGTTCTGGTTGTGTTGTCTCCACAGAGAGAGTGATGTTCTGGTTGTGTTGTCTCCACAGAGAGAGTGATGTTCTGGTTGTGTTGTCTCCACAGAGAGCGTGATGTTCTGGTTCTGTTGTCTCCACAGAGAGCGTGATGTTCTGGTTGTGTTGTCTCCACACAGAGAGTGATGTTCTGGTTGTGTTGTCTCCACAGAGAGTGATGTTCTGGTTGTATTGTCTCCACAGAGAGTGTGATGTTCTGGTTGTGTTGTCTCCACAGAGAGTGATGTTCTGGTTCTGTTGTCTCCACAGAGAGTGATGTTCTGGTTGTGTTGTCTCCACACAGAGAGTGATGTTCTGGTTGTGTTGTCTCCACAGAGAGTGTGATGTTCTGGTTGTGTTGTCTCCACAGAGAGTGATGTTCTGGTTGTGTTGTCTCCACAGAGAGTGATGTTCTGGTTGTGTTGTCTCCACAGAGAGTGATGTTCTGGTTCTGTTGTCTCCACAGAGAGTGATGTTCTGGTTCTGTTGTCTCCACAGAGAGAGTGATGTTCTGGTTGTGTTGTCTCCACAGAGTGTGATGTTCTGGTTGTGTTGTCTCCACAGAGAGTGATGTTCTGGTTGTGTTGTCTCCACAGAGAGAGTGATGTTCTGGTTCTGTTGTCTCCACAGAGAGAGTGATGTTCTGGTTGTGTTGTCTCCACAGAGAGAGTGATGTTCTGGTTGTGTTGTCTCCACAGAGAGAGTGATGTTCTGGTTGTATTGTCTCCACAGAGTGTGATGTTCTGGTTGTGTTGTCTCCACAGAGAGTGATGTTCTGGTTGTGTTGTCTCCACAGAGAGTGATGTTCTGGTTGTGTTGTCTCCACAGAGAGAGTGATGTTCTGGTTGTGTTGTCTCCACAGAGAGAGTGATGTTCTGGTTGTGTTGTCTCCACAGAGAGTGATGTTCTGGTTGTGTTGTCTCCACAGAGAGAGTGATGTTCTGGTTGTGTTGTCTCCACAGAGAGTGATGTTCTGGTTGTGTTGTCTCCACAGAGAGAGTGATGTTCTGGTTGTGTTGTCTCCACAGAGAGTGATGTTCTGGTTGTGTTGTCTCCACAGAGAGTGATGTTCTGGTTCTGTTGTCTCCACAGAGAGTGATGTTCTGGTTGTGTTGTCTCCACAGAGAGTGATGTTCTGGTTGTGTTGTCTCCACAGAGAGAGTGATGTTCTGGTTGTGTTGTCTCCACAGAGTGATGTTCTGGTTGTGTTGTCTCCACAGAGAGAGTGATGTTCTGGTTGTGTTGTCTCCACAGAGAGTGATGTTCTGGTTGTGTTGTCTCCACAGAGAGAGTGATGTTCTGGTTCTGGTTGTCTCCACAGAGAGTGATGTTCTGGTTGTGTTGTCTCCACAGAGAGCGTGATGTTCTGGTTGTGTTGTCTCCACAGAGAGTGATGTTCTGGTTGTGTTGTCTCCACAGAGAGTGATGTTCTGGTTCTGTTGTCTCCACAGAGAGTGATGTTCTGGTTGTGTTGTCTCCACAGAGAGAGTGATGTTCTGGTTGTGTTGTCTCCACAGAGAGTGATGTTCTGGTTCTGTTGTCTCCACAGAGAGCGTGATGTTCTGGTTCTGTTGTCTCCACAGAGAGCGTGATGTTCTGGTTGTGTTGTCTCCACAGAGAGCGTGATGTTCTGGTTGTGTTGTCTCCACAGAGAGCGTGATGTTCTGGTTGTGTTGTCTCCACAGAGAGAGTGATGTTCTGGTTCTGGTTCTGGTTGTGTCCACAGAGAGCGTGATGTTCTGGTTCTGGTTCTGGTTGTCTCCACAGAGAGCGTGATGTTCTGGTTCTGGTTGTCTCCACAGAGAGCGTGATGTTCTGGTTCTGGTTGTCTCCACAGAGAGCGTGGTGGTGATGTTCTGGTTCTGGTTCTGTTGTCTCCACAGAGAGCGTGGTGGTGATGTTCTGGTTCTGTTGTGTCCACAGAGAGCGTGGTGTTCTGGTTCTGTTGTCTCCACAGAGAGCGTGATGTTCTGGTTCTGTTGTGTCCACAGAGAGCGTGGTGGCGGAGAGCGTGGTGGTGATGTTCTGGTTCTGTTGTGTCCACAGAGAGTGATGTTCTGGTTCTGTTGTCTCCACAGAGAGCGTGGTGGCGGAGAGCGTGGTGGTGATGTTCTGGTTCTGTTGTGTCCACAGAGAGTGATGTTCTGGTTCTGTTGTGTCCACAGAGAGTGATGTTCTGGTTCTGTTGTGTCCACAGAGAGCGTGGTGGCGGAGAGCGTGGTGGTGATGTTCTGGTTGTGTTGTCTCCACAGAGAGAGTGATGTTCTGGTTCTGTTGTGTCCACAGAGAGCGTGGTGGTGATGTTCTGGTTCTGTTGTCTCCACAGAGAGTGATGTTCTGGTTCTGTTGTGTCCACAGAGAGTGATGTTCTGGTTCTGTTGTGTCCACAGAGAGCGTGGTGGTGATGTTCTGGTTCTGTTGTCTCCACAGAGAGTGATGTTCTGGTTCTGTTGTGTCCACAGAGAGTGATGTTCTGGTTCTGTTGTGTCCACAGAGAGCGTGGTGGCGGAGAGCGTGGTGGTGATGTTCTGGTTGTGTTGTCTCCACAGAGAGAGTGATGTTCTGGTTGTGTTGTCTCCACAGAGAGTGATGTTCTGGTTGTGTTGTCTCCACAGAGAGAGTGATGTTCTGGTTCTGTTGTCTCCACAGAGAGCGTGGTGGTGATGTTCTGGTTCTGTTGTGTCCACAGAGAGCGTGGTGGCGGAGAGCGTGGTGGTGATTAAGAAGCTGCTGCAGACTCAGCCCACGCAGCACAGTGACATCATCAAGCACATGGCCAAGCTGCTGGACAACATCACGGTAACCTTTCACCTCCTGTCTGATGTCACGTCTGTAGTTCTGTCTGTAGTTCTGTCTGATGTCACGTCTGTAGTTCTGTCTGTAGTTCTGTCTGTAGTTCTGTCTGTAGTTCTGTCTGTAGTTCTGTCTGTAGTTCTGTCTGTAGTTCTGTCTGATGTCACATCTGTAGTTCTGTCTGTAGTTCTGTCTGACGTCACGTCTGTAGTTCTGTCTGTAGTTCTGTCTGTAGTTCTGTCTGATGTCACATCTGTAGTTCTGTCTGTAGTTCTGTCTGACGTCACGTCTGTAGTTCTGTCTGACGTCACGTCTGTAGTTCTGTCTGTAGTTCTGTCTGTAGTTCTGTCTGTAGTTCTGTCTGACGTCACGTCTGTAGTTCTGTCTGTAGTTCTGTCTGTAGTTCTGTCTGATGTCACGTCTGTAGTTCTGTCTGTAGTTCTGTCTGTAGTTCTGTCTGACGTCACGTCTGTAGTTCTGTCTGTAGTTCTGTCTGTAGTTCTGTCTGACGTCACGTCTGTAGTTCTGTCTGTAGTTCTGTCTGTAGTTCTGTCTGACGTCACGTCTGTAGTTCTGTCTGTAGTTCTGTCTGTAGTTCTGTCTGACGTCACGTCTGTAGTTCTGTCTGTAGTTCTGTCTGATGTCACGTCTGTAGTTCTGTCTGTAGTTCTGTCTGTAGTTCTGTCTGTAGTTCTGTCTGATGTCACGTCTGTAGTTCTGTCTGTAGTTCTGTCTGTAGTTCTGTCTGTAGTTCTGTCTGATGTCACGTCTGTAGTTCTGTCTGTAGTTCTGTCTGTAGTTCTGTCTGTAGTTCTGTCTGATGTCACGTCTGTAGTTCTGTCTGTAGTTCTGTCTGTAGTTCTGTCTGTAGTTCTGTCTGTAGTTCTGTCTGATGTCACGTCTGTAGTTCTGTCTGATGTTCTGTCTGTAGTTCTGTCTGTAGTTCTGTCTGATGTCACGTCTGTAGTTCTGTCTGTAGTTCTGTCTGTAGTTCTGTCTGTAGTTCTGTCTGTAGTTCTGTCTGACGTCACGTCTGTAGTTCTGTCTGTAGTTCTGTCTGTAGTTCTGTCTGTAGTTCTGTCTGATGTCACGTCTGTAGTTCTGTCTGTAGTTCTGTCTGTAGTTCTGTCTGTAGTTCTGTCTGATGTCACGTCTGTAGTTCTGTCTGTAGTTCTGTCTGATGTCACGTCTGTAGTTCTGTCTGATGTCACGTCTGTAGTTCTGTCTGTAGTTCTGTCTGTAGTTCTGTCTGTAGTTCTGTCTGTAGTTCTGTCTGATGTCACGTCTGTAGTTCTGTCTGTAGTTCTGTCTGTAGTTCTGTCTGATGTCACGTCTGTAGTTCTGTCTGACGTCACGTCTGTAGTTCTGTCTGTAGTTCTGTCTGATGTCACGTCTGTAGTTCTGTCTGTAGTTCTGTCTGTAGTTCTGTCTGTAGTTCTGTCTGTAGTTCTGTCTGATGTCACGTCTGTAGTTCTGTCTGTAGTTCTGTCTGTAGTTCTGTCTGTAGTTCTGTCTGTAGTTCTGTCTGACGTCACGTCTGTAGTTCTGTCTGTAGTTCTGTCTGATGTCTCGTCTGTAGTTCTGTCTGTAGTTCTGTCTGTAGTTCTGTCTGTAGTTCTGTCTGACGTCACGTCTGTAGTTCTGTCTGTAGTTCTGTCTGATGTCACGTCTGTAGTTCTGTCTGTAGTTCTGTCTGTAGTTCTGTCTGACGTCACGTCTGTAGTTCTGTCTGTAGTTCTGTCTGTAGTTCTGTCTGTAGTTCTGTCTGTAGTTCTGTCTGTAGTTCTGTCTGACGTCACGTCTGTAGTTCTGTCTGTAGTTCTGTCTGTAGTTCTGTCTGTAGTTCTGTCTGTAGTTCTGTCTGACGTCACGTCTGTAGTTCTGTCTGTAGTTCTGTCTGATGTCACGTCTGTAGTTCTGTCTGTAGTTCTGTCTGTAGTTCTGTCTGATGTCACGTCTGTAGTTCTGTCTGTAGTTCTGTCTGACGTCACGTCTGTAGTTCTGTCTGTACTGTCTGTAGTTCTGTCTGTAGTTCTGTCTGATGTCACGTCTGTAGTTCTGTCTGTAGTTCTGTCTGTAGTTCTGTCTGACGTCACGTCTGTAGTTCTGTCTGTAGTTCTGTCTGATGTCTCGTCTGTAGTTCTGTCTGTAGTTCTGTCTGTAGTTCTGTCTGTAGTTCTGTCTGACGTCACGTCTGTAGTTCTGTCTGTAGTTCTGTCTGATGTCACGTCTGTAGTTCTGTCTGTAGTTCTGTCTGTAGTTCTGTCTGACGTCACGTCTGTAGTTCTGTCTGTAGTTCTGTCTGTAGTTCTGTCTGTAGTTCTGTCTGACGTCACGTCTGTAGTTCTGTCTGTAGTTCTGTCTGATGTCACGTCTGTAGTTCTGTCTGTAGTTCTGTCTGTAGTTCTGTCTGATGTCACGTCTGTAGTTCATTACTGTGATGATTATAGATATTGATGAAAAATGTATTCGTCCCGCAAGGGGCAATTTATGATGATGATGTAGCTGCTGTTTCATGTTTTGCTGACGTTGGCATTGCCTTAGGGCTGGGCGATATAACGATAACGATAAATATTGCGATATATTTTAATAATCGATATCGAATATCGAAATTAAAAAAAAATCGGAAAAAAAGCGTTTTCTTTTGTTTTTTTTACTTTTTTTTTTTTTGACCTGCAACAGGGCAGTTTTAAAACCAGAGACAGTGGACAGACTTGTCTTTCTTGCCTGCAACTTAAAGTAATGGCTTTGCTTGTCCAAATGACAATACTGACCAAATTCAGATTTCTTTTTCTCTTGTCCATTTATTTTGTTTGCTTTCTAATTTAAAATACATTTTGAAACCGTCTGTATACAGTAGGCTATGTGTGCTAGCAGAACTAGACTCCAGTCACGAGTCACGGTGCACATGTGCGGTGGTTTGTCCACAAAAAAAGCGCCAAAAGATCGAAAATAAACTAGCAGAGCCAGAACTGTTCAACTCCTCTGGAGCCACAGCCAGCAGAGAAGCCGGTTTACTTTAGCTTTTAAACCAGCTGCAGCCTGAGAACTGGAGTGTGAGGGGATGTAACACTAAAGATGGCGGCAATGACAAAGAATTGCTGCAAAATAAACATACATCTGTTGTTAAAAAAAAAAAAAAAAATGTTTTTTTTTATTTTTTTTTATTTTTTTTATACTTATAACAATTCGATAATTATCGATATCGAGAAATAAAATAAAATTATCATATCGTTATCGCGATATGATTTTTTTCCATATCGCCCAGCCCTACGTTGCCTTATCTCTCATTAAAGTGTTGTGCCCCCCCCCCCCCAGGTGCCCATGGCCCGGGCCAGCATCCTGTGGCTGATCGGGGAGTACTGTGAGCGGGTCCCCAAGATCGCCCCCGACGTGCTGCGCAGGATGGCCAAGAGCTTCACGGCTGAGGAGGACATCGTGAAGCTGCAGACGGTCAACCTGGCAGCGAAGCTGTACCTCACCAACTCCAAACAGGTACAGAGACTCTACCTCACCAACTCCAAACAGGTACAGAGACTCTACCTCACCAAACAGGTACAGAGACTCTACCTCACCAACTCCAAACAGGTACAGAGACTCTACCTCACCAACTCCAAACAGGTACAGAGACTCTACCTCACCAACTCCAAACAGGTACAGAGACTCTACCTCACCAAACAGATACAGAGACTCTACCTCACCAACTCCAAACAGGTACAGAGACTCTACCTCACCAACTCCAAACAGGTACAGAGACTCTACCTCACCAACTCCAAACAGGTACAGAGACTCTACCTCACCAACAGGTACAGAGACTCTACCTCACCAAACAGGTACAGAGACACTACCTCACCAACTCCAAACAGGTACAGAGACACTACCTCACCAACTCCAAACAGGTACAGAGACTCTACCTCACCAACAGGTACAGAGACACTACCTCACCAACTCCAAACAGGTACAGAGACACTACCTCACCAACTCCAAACAGGTACAGAGACACTACCTCACCAACTCCAAACAGGTACAGAGACTCTACCTCACCAACTCCAAACAGGTACAGAGACTCTACCTCACCAACTCCAAACAGGTACAGAGACTCTACCTCACCAACTCCAAACAGGTACAGAGACTCTACCACACCAAACAGGTACAGAGACTCTACCTCACCAAACAGGTACAGAGACTCTACCTCACCAAACAGGTACAGAGACACTACCTCACCAACTCCAAACAGGTACAGAGACTCTACCTCACCAAACAGGTACAGAGACACTACCTCACCAACTCCAAACAGGTACAGAGACTCTACCTCACCAAACAGGTACAGAGACTCTACCTCACCAACTCCAAACAGGTACAGAGACTCTACCTCACCAACTCCAAACAGGTACAGAGACTCTACCTCACCAAACAGGTACAGAGACTCTACCTCACCAAACAGATACAGAGACTCTACCTCACCAAACAGATACAGAGACTCTACCTCACCAAACAGATACAGAGACTCTACCTCACCAAACAGATACAGAGACTCTACCTCACCAAACAGATACAGAGACTCTACCTCACCAAACAGGTACAGAGACTCTACCTCACCAAACAGGTACAGAGACACTACCTCACCAAACAGATACAGAGACTCTACCTCACCAAACAGGTACAGAGACTCTACCTCACCAACTCCAAACAGATACAGAGACACTACCTCACCAAACAGATACAGAGACTCTACCTCACCAAACAGGTACAGAGACTCTACCTCACCAAACAGATACAGAGACTCTACCTCACCAAACAGATACAGAGACTCTACCTCACCAAACAGGTACAGAGACTCTACCTCACCAAACAGGTACAGAGACACTACCTCACCAAACAGGTACAGAGACACTACCTCACCAAACAGGTACAGAGACTCTACCTCACCAAACAGGTACAGAGACACTACCTCACCAAACAGGTACAGAGACACTACCTCACCAAACAGGTACAGAGACACTACCTCACCAAACAGGTACAGAGACTCTACCTCACCAAACAGGTACAGAGACTCTACCTCACCAAACAGATACAGAGACTCTACCTCACCAAACAGATACAGAGACACTACCTCACCAAACAGATACAGAGACACTACCTCACCAAACAGATACAGAGACACTACCTCACCAAACAGATACAGAGACACTACCTCACCAAACAGATACAGAGACTCTACCTCACCAAACAGATACAGAGACTGGCAGCCAAACTCTACCTCACCAACTCCAAACAGGTACAGAGACTCTACCTCACCAAACAGGTACAGAGACACTACCTCACCAAACAGATACAGAGACTCTACCTCACCAACTCCAAACAGGTACAGAGACTCTACCTCACCAAACAGGTACAGAGACACTACCTCACCAAACAGGTACAGAGACACTACCTCACCAAACAGGTACAGAGACTCTACCTCACCAAACAGATACAGAGACTCTACCTCACCAAACAGATACAGAGACTCTACCTCACCAAACAGGTACAGAGACTCTACCTCACCAACTCCAAACAGGTACAGAGACTCTACCTCACCAACTCCAAACAGGTACAGAGACTCTACCTCACCAAACAGGTACAGAGACACTACCTCACCAAACAGGTACAGAGAGACACTACCTCACCAAACAGATACAGAGACTCTACCTCACCAACTCCAAACAGGTACAGAGACACTACCTCACCAACTCCAAACAGGTACAGAGACTCTACCTCACCAAACAGATACAGAGACTCTACCTCACCAAACAGGTACAGAGACTCTACCTCACCAACTCCAAACAGGTACAGAGACACTACCTCACCAACTCCAAACAGGTACAGAGACTCTACCTCACCAACTCCAAACAGGTACAGAGACACTACCTCACCAACTCCAAACAGATACAGAGACTCTACCTCACCAAACAGATACAGAGACTCTACCTCACCAAACAGGTACAGAGACTCTACCTCACCAAACAGATACAGAGACACTACCTCACCAAACAGATACAGAGACTCTACCTCACCAAACAGATACAGAGACCCTACCTCACCAAACAGATACAGAGACTCTACCTCACCAAACAGGTACAGAGACTCTACCTCACCAAACAGATACAGAGACTCTACCTCACCAAACAGGTACAGAGACTCTACCTCACCAAACAGATACAGAGACTCTACCTCACCAAACAGATACAGAGACTCTACCTCACCAAACAGGTACAGAGACTCTACCTCACCAAACAGGTACAGAGACTCTACCTCACCAAACAGATACAGAGACTCTACCTCACCAAACAGGTACAGAGACTCTACCTCACCAAACAGGTACAGAGACTCTACCTCACCAAACAGGTACAGAGACACTACCTCACCAAACAGATACAGAGACACTACCTCACCAAACAGATACAGAGACTCTACCTCACCAAACAGATACAGAGACTCTACCTCACCAAACAGGTACAGAGACTCTACCTCACCAAACAGATACAGAGACACTACCTCACCAAACAGATACAGAGACTCTACCTCACCAAACAGATACAGAGACTCTACCTCACCAACTCCAAACAGGTACAGAGACTCTACCTCACCAACTCCAAACAGGTACAGAGACTCTACCTCACCAAACAGGTACAGAGACTCTACCTCACCAAACAGATACAGAGACTCTACCTCACCAACTCAAACAGGTACAGAGACTCTACCTCACCAAACAGGTACAGAGACTCTACCTCACCAAACAGATACAGAGACTCTACCTCACCAACTCAAACAGGTACAGAGACTCTACCTCACCAACTCCAAACAGATACAGAGACTCTACCTCACCAACTCCAAACAGGTACAGAGACTCTACCTCACCAACTCCAAACAGGTACAGAGACTCTACCTCACCAAACGGGTACAGAGACTCTACCTCACCAAACAGATACAGAGACTCTACCTCACCAAACGGATACAGAGACACTACCTCACCAAACAGGTACAGAGACTCTACCTCACCAAACAGGTACAGAGACACTACCTCACCAAACAGGTACAGAGACACTACCTCACCAAACAGATACAGAGACACTACCTCACCAAACAGATACAGAGACTCTACCTCACCAAACAGATACAGAGACACTACCTCACCAAACGGATACAGAGACTTTACCTCACCAAACAGATACAGAGACTCTACCTCACCAAACAGGTACAGAGACTCTACCTCACCAAACAGATACAGAGACTCTACCTCACCAAACAGATACAGAGACACTACCTCACCAAACAGATACAGAGACTCTACCTCACCAAACAGATACAGAGACACTACCTCACCAAACCGGTACAGAGACTCTACCTCACCAAACAGATACAGAGACACTACCTCACCAAACAGATACAGAGACTCTACCTCACCAAACAGATACAGAGACACTACCTCACCAAACAGATAGAGACACTACCTCACCAAACAGATACAGAGACTCTACCTCACCAAACAGATACAGAGACTCTACCTCACCGAACAGATACAGAGACTCTACCTCACCAAACAGATACAGAGACTCTACCTCACCAAACAGGTACAGAGACTCTACCTCACCAAACAGGTACAGAGACTCTACCTCACCAAACGGATACAGAGACACTACCTCACCAAACAGGTACAGAGACACTACCTCACCAAACAGGTACAGAGACTCTACCTCACCAAACAGATACAGAGACTCTACCTCACCAAACAGATACAGAGACACTACCTCACCAAACAGATACAGAGACACTACCTCACCAAACGGATACAGAGACACTACCTCACCAAACCGATACAGAGACTCTACCTCACCAAACGGATACAGAGACACTACCTCACCAAACCGATACAGAGACTCTACCTCACCAAACAGATACAGAGACACTACCTCACCAAACAGATACAGAGACTCTACCTCACCAAACAGATACAGAGACACTACCTCACCAAACAGATACAGAGACTCTACCTCACCAAACAGATACAGAGACTCTACCTCCCCAAACAGGTACAGAGACTCTACCTCACCAAACAGGTACAGAGACTCTACCTCACCAAACAGATACAGAGACTCTACCTCACCAACTCCAAACAGGTACAGAGACTCTACCTCACCAACTCCAAACAGGTACAGAGACTCTACCTCACCAACTCCAAACAGGTACAGAGACTCTACCTCACCAACTCCAAACAGATACAGAGACTCTACCTCACCAAACAGATACAGAGACTCTACCTCACCAAACAGGTACAGAGACACTACCTCACCAAACAGATACAGAGACTCTACCTCACCAAACAGGTACAGAGACTCTACCTCACCAAACAGATACAGAGACTCTACCTCACCAAACAGATAGAGAGACACTACCTCACCAAACGGATACAGAGACTTTACCTCACCAAACGGATACAGAGACTCTACCTCACCAAACAGGTACAGAGACTCTACCTCACCAAACAGATACAGAGACTCTACCTCACCAAACAGATACAGAGACACTACCTCACCAAACAGATACAGAGACTCTACCTCACCAAACAGATACAGAGACACTACCTCACCAAACAGGTACAGAGACTCTACCTCACCAAACAGATACAGAGACACTACCTCACCAAACAGATACAGAGACTACCTCACCAAACAGATACAGAGACACTACCTCACCAAACAGATAGAGACACTACCTCACCAAACAGATACAGAGACTCTACCTCACCAAACCGATACAGAGACTCTACCTCACCGAACAGATACAGAGACTCTACCTCACCAAACAGATACAGAGACTCTACCTCACCAAACAGGTACAGAGACTCTACCTCACCAAACAGGTACAGAGACTCTACCTCACCAAACAGATACAGAGACACTACCTCACCAAACAGGTACAGAGACACTACCTCACCAAACAGGTACAGAGACTCTACCTCACCAAACAGATACAGAGACTCTACCTCACCAAACAGATACAGAGACACTACCTCACCAAACAGATACAGAGACACTACCTCACCAAACCGATACAGAGACTACCTCACCAAACGGATACAGAGACACTACCTCACCAAACAGATACAGAGACTCTACCTCACCAAACAGATACAGAGACACTACCTCACCAAACAGATACAGAGACTCTACCTCACCAAACAGATACAGAGACACTACCTCACCAAACAGATACAGAGACTCTACCTCACCAAACAGATACAGAGACTCTACCTCCCCAAACAGGTACAGAGACTCTACCTCACCAAACAGGTACAGAGACTCTACCTCACCAAACAGATACAGAGACTCTACCTCACCAACTCCAAACAGATACAGAGACTCTACCTCACCAACTCCAAACAGGTACAGAGACTCTACCTCACCAACTCCAAACAGGTACAGAGACTCTACCTCACCAAACAGGTACAGAGACTCTACCTCACCAACTCCAAACAGGTACAGAGACTCTACCTCACCAACTCCAAACAGGTACAGAGACTCTACCTCACCAAACAGATAGAGACACTACCTCACCAAACAGATACAGAGACTCTACCTCACCAAACAGATACAGAGACTCTACCTCACCAAACAGATACAGAGACTCTACCTCACCAAACAGGTACAGAGACTCTACCTCACCAACTCCAAACCACTGAGCTGGTTTGTGAGGCTCGACGCCGCCCCCTCAAATGAGCCCATCATACCCCCCCCCCTCCCCTCCTCCCTCCTGTAATATGTGTCTCCGCACAGCGGTTTGTGCCAGATGTCTACATTTTCATTTGTCAGATTATTCCAGATTGCGAAAGTATACAGAATCTAAGCTTTCAAATGATGTGTCATATTTTTTTTTATCTGAAAATGTTTTGAAGATTTTGAGCATTTAAATATTGTAAATCAGTCTGTTTTCTAGAGAACACTAAGGGGAGAAATCGTTGCTCAGAGATTTTGCACTTGTGCTAGTTTGAGCTGGGCGTCAACAATAGCAATGAACAGCACTGATCTGGGGGAGCAACCATACAACGCTGTGCTCATGACTTAATCTGCAACTATTGACGGAATACTGGAACAGATCGCTGGACGGCCGAGTCATGCTTTTTACTCTGTCAGTTTTCTAAACGTCATCAGCTGTAGGGCTCCGTGTCGTCTCTCTGTAACACCCTGTGTTTGCTTCAAAGCTCCACTACGTAGTTTTGGGAAGGAAAATGTATGTGGTTACTTACAAATGCTTAGAACCCCGTTTCTTGTCTCGACACAAATCCAAGAAATTACCTTTTAGAAGCCATGTTGACACACATTCACCTGGAGAAGCCTGTTTGTGTTGTAACTGTGAGGGAGGGTCATGTATCAGACGCTCATCTGACTCTTCAGAGGTAAGGACGTCTCCAAGCGACATAGTTTGTACCCAGTTTAATCAACTGTATATTGCTGTTGCACTTGACTGCTACATTGTCACTCTGGTTGGATGGCAAACTTCTTTTTGTTGTACTGTACTTGTGCTGCATGATGACAACACATTTGAATCTAATCTAATTAGTGCAGTGTTTCCCATACATACATATTTGTGATGTCTGGCATCCAACCAGAGTGCAAATGTAGCACTAAAGTGCAACAGTAATATACAATGTACAGGTGATTAAACTGGGTATACAATATATAAATGAGTACTACTGAGTAACAGTGCTAATCAGATGTATGTACAGAGTTGTAGTATTAATATGTACAGTGATACAGGTATAAAGACACTATGGTAATATCCCCCCCCCCCCAGACCAAGCTGCTGACCCAGTACATCCTCAACCTCGGCAAGTACGACCAGAACTATGACATCAGAGACCGCACGCGCTTCATCAGACAGCTGATCGTGCCCAACGAGAAGAGCGGCGCCCTCAGCAAGTACGCCCGGCGCATCCTGCTGGCGCCCAAGCCGGCGCCCCTGCTGCACTCCGCCTTCAAAGGTACCACCCTGACCCTAACTCTGACCCTAACTCTGACCCTAACTCTGACCCTAACTCTGACCCCTGACCCTAACTCTGAACCTGACCTGATGCCCACCCAGGGCTGTACGTAAACTTTTTTTGCACATAGCACTGGTGCTGCAGAGGTTGATAGTTTTGTAGCACTGGCCAAAATCTTGTAGCACAAGTATAAAACGTGTTATTTAGTTGCAGTGCCATGTTGGGCTGCTGTCATTTTCATGCTGACAAGTTGACGTCACACAGCCAGACACGTTACGTGTAAGGAATTATGGGATTTGGTGTTGGGTGTATGGACTCTACTAGGGGTGGGAATCACCAGTTTCATCACGATACGATATCGATTCTTTGGACAACGATACGATATTTGCCGATATCTGCCACGATACGATACAGGTGCCTGCAATCGATACGAGATGATATCATAAGCCCATTTAACACAATCAGTAACATTTAGATCAACTCAAAAGGTAACTACCGTAATTCCTCTAATAGTAACCCCGGCTTGTATTTGTTTCAACTGTAGCGGATACCAGGCTTGTATTAGGAGGAGGCATGTATAAGAGAGAGGCCTATATTTCAAATTTTCAAACAGATCATAATGAATAAAACAACATTTTGTGTCAGTTTGAACCCAGTAAAATGTACTGGGTTCATTTATTGAAATCAAGCAAGTACTGTATGAAATACGGTAGTAAACAGTGCAATTACAGGTGGTCAAAAAAAGTTAAATAAAGTAAAATAGTGCAATCACAATACTGGTATAATAATAATAACTTTATTTATAAATATTATTTATTTACTCTCTTGGTAAACATTAACACCATACCATTATATGGTATTTACTGCATAGCCAGGCCAGCATATAACAACAATAACTCTAATATACATGAAACCCGGCTTGTATTAGGAGGCCGGCTTATAATTGTTTAGCTCAACAGCGCACCCGGTCATTAATAGAGACCCGGTTTTTAATTGAATACCGGTTACTATTAGAGGAATTACGGTAATATAATTTGAAAAAAAAAAATTAGCTCTTCCAGACATTTAAATGAAAAACTATTTATTGTTTTTAATACAAATAGACCTCCTGTTCACTAAAGTGCCACGTTTTGATATATTGAGCTTTAAACTTTTAAGTAAAATTTTTTCGAACACGCGACCTAAAACCCATTCCTCTCCCAAACCATTCCTGCAATTGTTTTATGTTGCATGATGATCATGCATACATTTATTATGTATTGTATTTTTTATGTTTAAATATCAACATTATCTGTCTACCCTCAGTACATTTACTATCAATATAATATACTCTGACGTCATCATATCTTTTCAAACGCACACACACACAGAAGGGAGAATGCCCCCCCCCCTCCGTCCCAGTTCCCACTCTGCTGTTCTCTATCGCTCTGAACAGGGTTTTAGCTTGTTGTTAGCTTATGCTAACGTAACGTTAATTCCGGTCTTAAATACGACGTGGTCATAAAGGAATGGCGAGGATTGCAAAGCATGTTATATGCATTTGACCCGTTGCGGAATAAAACAGCAGGGATTTGTTTTGGATCGCGAAATAGGCACACTATCCTTGCTCTGTTTCAATGTCCGCGTTCCAGACGCTACTGCTGCTACTGAGACGAGTACTGCTGTGTGCTGTGGAGCGGATATGAGTCACGACACCACGGATTTTCTAAATAAGAGTATCGATGTGAACTGAGCGTTGCTAGCTGCCGGAGCCATAGTTATTATAGCTGGAGCTGCGCGGAAATGAGACCCGCCAAAGGATTTTTCAAAATAAGAGTATCGATATGAACAGAGTATCGCACAGACCGATGTTGCTGTAGCACGTGCAACATATATCTCGCACTGTACAGCCCTGATGTGTGTGTGTGTGTGTGTGTGTGTGCTAACTAACATGCTGTACTGAAAGAAATTACCACCAACCATCGTTGTGTGGCATTAAAGTATCTTGTAACCTTGTGTGTGTGTGCCTGTGTGTGTGTGTGTGAGAGGGGGGGGGGGTGTCTAGACCTTGTATTAGGGAGCGATGTGTTTATACAGTGACATTTCAGAGGGTTATAATAATAATTACCCTCCGGTCTGACCCCGCCCCCCTGCCCCCCTCTGCCCCCCCCCCCCCCCAGACAGAGACCGCTTCCAGCTCGGCACTCTCTCTCACAGCCTCAACTCCAAAGCCACCGGATACCTGGAGCTCTCCGATTGGCCGTCCGTGGCTCCTGACCAATCAGTGAGGAACGTGGAGGTGGTCATTGAGCCGGTAGGGGCCTCACCTTCATCTCTATCCTCCTCTTCCTCCTGTTGTTTATGTTGGCAGGTTACACACACACACAGGTTACACACAGGTTACACACAGGTTACACACACAATAGGTTAATTTGCAGAGCTAGCGAGCAAACCGATAGAGCAAACTAAAGCAAACATTAGTTTCACCTATTCCATTTATGTGGAATCTTTGCAATCATCAGTTTATTCCAAGATCAGCTGTAGCGCTTCGAAGTGCCTGTGATCGGGTTAGCTATAAACTGAACTCCAAACTGAACAGAACTACACTCTCTTCTGCCATTGTCTTAAATATCTTTAATGGTCTCGTTGCTCGTGTTACAGCACTACTGTTGGTGTCCCTATCAGGAATTGCTCTTGAGAAAATGTCATGTAATTGTCCCCTCCAAAGGATATAGTATTAATATGTACAGTGATACAGGTATAAAGACACTATGGTAGTAAGTCATACTGGCCAGCAGTGTAACTAGTAAGAGTAGGTAAGAGATATGTACAGATATAGATATAGTATTAATATGTACAGTGATACAGGTATAAAGACACTATGGTAGTAAGTCATACTGGCCAGCAGTGTAACTAGTAAGAGTAGGTAAGAGATATGTACAGATATAGATATAGTATTAATATGTACAGTGATACAGGTATAAAGACACTATGGTAGTAAGTCATACTGGCCAGCAGTGTAACTAGTAAGAGTAGGTAAGAGATATGTACAGATATAGATATAGTATTAATATGTACAGTGATACAGGTATAAAGACACTATGGTAGTAAGTCATACTGGCCAGCAGTGTAACTAGTAAGAGTAGGTAAGAGATATGTACAGATATAGATATAGTATTAATATGTACAGTGATACAGGTATAAAGACACTATGGTAGTAAGTCATACTGGCCAGCAGTGTAACTAGTAAGAGTAGGTAAGAGATATGTACAGATATAGATATAGTATTAATATGTACAGTGATACAGGTATAAAGACACTATGGTAGTAAGTCAAACTGGCCAGCAGTGTAACTAGTAAGAGTAGGTAAGAGATATGTACAGATATAGATATAGTATTAATATGTACAGTGATACAGGTATAAAGACACTATGGTAGTAAGTCATACTGGCCAGCAGTGTAACTAGTAAGAGTAGGTAAGAGATATGTACAGATATAGATATAGTATTAATATGTACAGTGATACAGGTATAAAGACACTATGGTAGTAAGTCATACTGGCCAGCAGTGTAACTAGTAAGAGTAGGTAAGAGATATGTACAGATATAGATATAGTATTAATATGTACAGTGATACAGGTATAAAGACACTATGGTAGTAAGTCATACTGGCCAGCAGTGTAACTAGTAAGAGTAGGTAAGAGATATGTACAGATATAGATATAGTATTAATATGTACAGTGATACAGGTATAAAGACACTATGGTAGTAAGTCATACTGGTCAGCAGTGTAACTAGTAAGAGTAGGTAAGAGATATGTACAGATATAGATATAGTATCTACAGATGTGTAATAAGGATTATATGCAGGTATGTATATCTATATTAAATGAGCCGCCCTGTCTGGACGTGCCTCTCCTCAGGTGAAGGAGTGGACTCCCACGGTAGGAAAGACCAAGCCAGACAAGTCAGGAGACACCTTCTACTCCGACTCTGGAGAGGAGGACCAGCGGGAGGAGAAGGCTTCTAGCAGCAGCAGTGAAGACAGCAGCAGCAGCAGTGAAGGTGTGTCATCTCAAACAGCCCCCTATCTGACGTCCATAACGCCCCCTATCTGACGTCCACAACGCCCCCTATCTGACGTCCATAACGCCCCCTATCTGACGTCCATAACGCCCCCTATCTGACGTCCATAACGCCCCCTATCTGACGTCCACAACGCCCCCTATCTGACGTCCATAACGCCCCCTATCTGACGTCCATAACGCCCCCTATCTGACGTCCATAACGCCCCCTATCTGATGTCCATAACGCCCCCTATCTGACGTCCATAACGCCCCCTATCTGACGTCCATAACGCCCCCTATCTGACGTCCATAACGCCCCCTATCTGACGTCCATAACGCCCCCTATCTGACGTCCATAATGCCCCCTATCTGACGTCCATAACGCCCCCTATCTGACGTCCATAACGCCCCCTATCTGACGTCCATAACGCCCCCTATCTGACGTCCATAACGCCCCCTATCTGACGTCCATAACGCCCCCTATCTGACGTCCATAACGCCCCCTATCTGACGTCCATAACGCCCCCTATCTGACGTCCATAACGCCCCCTATCTGACGTCCACAACGCCCCCTATCTGACGTCCATAACGCCCCCTATCTGACGTCCATAACGCCCCCTATCTGACGTCCATAACGCCCCCTATCTGACGTCCATAACGCCCCCTATCTGACGTCCATAACGCCCCCTATCTGACGTCCATAACGCCCCCTATCTGACGTCCATAACGCCCCCTATCTGACGTCCATAACGCCCCCTATCTGACGTCCATAACGCCCCCTATCTGACGTCCATAACGCCCCCTATCTGACGTCCATAACGCCCCCTATCTGACGTCCACAACGCCCCCTATCTGACGTCCACAACGCCCCCTATCTGACGTCCATAACGCCCCCTATCTGACGTCCATAACGCCCCCTATCTGACGTCCACAACGCCCCCTATCTGACGTCCATAACGCCCCCTATCTTATGTGAAAGTGCCTGTTTCTTGCAGGGCTTCTTTTTTGCTAGTATGGCCGCGAGATTGGTATAATATTTAGCTCGAAGTGGTTTTAGTTTAACTTGTTGAAACCTGCAGATGTATAATGTTGAGTGTGTTGGACACGTTGTGAGACCTCTGGTTGTGTCCTCTCTCTCCTCTCTCCTCTGCCTGGTTGTGTGCAGCGGAGTCTGGCAGCGAGGCGGAGAGCAGCGAGGTGGAGAGCAGCTCCAGCGCCAGTGAATCTGAATCAGAAGAAGAAGAAAAGAAGAAGAAGCAGAAGACGACTAAGAAACTACCACAGAAGAAGCCACCTGCTGAGGATGGGTAATAATAATAATAATACATTTATTTTATATAGCGCCTCACATAAGGTATCTCAAAGCGCTTACAGTACAGTGAAGTGTGCTTTAGTATCTGAAGCTACCATTACTTTCGCTTGGCAATTTATTTGGTAGGAACAATTTTGTTTCCATGGCTTTATCTCTGGCAATATACAACTATGGTTAGATGAGTTTACATGCAGCACAAGTACAGTACAAGTACAGTACAACAGGAAGAAGTTTGACATCCAACCAGAGTGACAATCTAACGGTAAAGTGCAATAATAATATACAATGTACAGGTGATTAAACCTGTAAAAAATATATAAATGAGTACTACTGAGTAATAGTGCTAATCAGATGTATGTACAGAGTTGTAGTATTAATATGTACAGTGATACAGGTATAAAGACACTATGGTAGTAAGTCATACTGGCCAGCAGTGTAACTAGTAAGAGTGGGTAAGAGATATGTACAGATATAGATATAGTATTAATATGTACAGTGATACAGGTATAAAGACACTATGGTAGTAAGTCATACTGGCCAGCAGTGTAACTAGTAAGAGTAGGTAAGAGATATGTACAGATATAGATATAGTATTAATATGTACAGTGATACAGGGAGGCTACGTGGCGTAGTGGGCAAGGCGCTCGCCACGAATGCTGGAGACGCTGGGCTCGCCTGTTCGAGCCCAGCGCTCCACATTGCTTTCAGTTTAGCTGGTCGTTCATACTAATACACATTGGCCGTATTAGGGGGTGGGAAACTGATGGGTGGGGATTGGGCGTTGTGACAGCGACTCCTACAGGTCGGTTGGTGCGCCTGCGCAGTAGAATCAGGAAGTGTCGGGGGCAGCGTGAGCCTCCCACGCGTTACTCCTCGCCACTGAGAGATCGAGCTGCGCAGGTGAAAAGATGCGACTGCTGTTACCTCAAGTACCGGAGGGGACTTGTGCTATGTATGACTTAGTCCACATTGCAGCCGGCTTGTGGGAGGCAAGAAACAGCGTTCGTGACAGGGGAGGGTTGAATTGGATGATACGAAATTGGGATGGGAGAAAATATAGAAAATGGGAGAAAAAGTGGATACAAAAAAAATATGTACAGTGATACAGGTATAAAGACACTATGGTAGTAAGTCATTCTGGCCAGCAGTGTAACTAGTAAGAGTAGGTAAGAGATATGTACAGATATAGATATAGTATTAATATGTACAGTGATACAGGTATAAAGACACTATGGTAGTAAGTCATTCTGGCCAGCAGTGTAACTAGTAAGAGTAGGTAAGAGATATGTACAGATATAGATATAGTATTAATATGTACAGTGATACAGGTATAAAGACACTATGGTAGTAAGTCATACTGGCCAGCAGTGTAACTAGTAAGAGTAGGTAAGAGATATGTACAGATATAGATATAGTATTAATATGTACAGTGATACAGGTATAAAGACACTATGGTAGTAAGTCATACTGGCCAGCAGTGTAACTAGTAAGAGTAGGTAAGAGATATGTACAGATATAGATATAGTATTAATATGTACAGTGATACAGGTATAAAGACACTATGGTAGTAAGTCATACTGGCCAGCAGTGTAACTAGTAAGAGTAGGTAAGAGATATGTACAGATATAGATATAGTATTAATATGTACAGTGATACAGGTATAAAGACACTATGGTAGTAAGTCATACTGGCCAGCAGTGTAACTAGTAAGAGTAGGTAAGAGATATGTACAGATATAGATATAGTATTAATATGTACAGTGATACAGGTATAAAGACACTATGGTAGTAAGTCATACTGGCCAGCAGCGTAACTAGTAAGAGTAGGTAAGAGATATGTACAGATATAGATATAGTATTAATATGTACAGTGATACAGGTATAAAGACACTATGGTAGTAAGTCATACTGGCCAGCAGTGTAACTAGTAAGAGTAGGTAAGAGATATGTACAGATATAGATATAGTATTAATATGTACAGTGATACAGGTATAAAGACACTATGGTAGTAAGTCATACTGGCCAGCAGTGTAACTAGTAAGAGTAGGTAAGAGATATGTACAGATATAGATATAGTATTAATATGTACAGTGATACAGGTATAAAGACACTATGGTAGTAAGTCATACTGGCCAGCAGTGTAACTAGTAAGAGTAGGTAAGAGATATGTACAGATATAGATATAGTATTAATATGTACAGTGATACAGGTATAAAGACACTATGGTAGTAAGTCATACTGGCCAGCAGTGTAACTAGTAAGAGTAGGTAAGAGATATGTACAGATATAGATATAGTATTAATATGTACAGTGATACAGGTATAAAGACACTATGGTAGTAAGTCATACTGGCCAGCAGTGTAACTAGTAAGAGTAGGTAAGAGATATGTACAGATATAGATATAGTATTAATATGTACAGTGATACAGGTATAAAGACACTATGGTAGTAAGTCATACTGGCCAGCAGTGTAACTAGTAAGAGTAGGTAAGAGATATGTACAGATATAGATATAGTATTAATATGTACAGTGATACAGGTATAAAGACACTATGGTAGTAAGTCATGCTGGCCAGCAGTGTAACTAGTAAGAGTAAGTAAGAGATATGTATAGATATAGATATAGTATTAATATGTACAGTGATACAGGTATAAAGACACTATGGTAGTAAGTCATACTGGCCAGCAGTGTAACTAGTAAGAGTAGGTAAGAGATATGTACAGATATAGATATAGTATTAATATGTACAGTGATACAGGTATAAAGACACTATGGTAGTAAGTCATACTGGCCAGCAGCGTAACTAGTAAGAGTAGGTAAGAGATATGTACAGATATAGATATAGTATTAATATGTACAGTGATACAGGTATAAAGACACTATGGTAGTAAGTCATACTGGCCAGCAGTGTAACTAGTAAGAGTAGGTAAGAGATATGTACAGATATAGATATAGTATTAATATGTACAGTGATACAGGTATAAAGACACTATGGTAGTAAGTCATACTGGCCAGCAGTGTAACTAGTAAGAGTAGGTAAGAGATATGTACAGATATAGATATAGTATTAATATGTACAGTGATACAGGTATAAAGACACTATGGTAGTAAGTCATACTGGCCAGCAGTGTAACTAGTAAGAGTAGGTAAGAGATATGTACAGATATAGATATAGTATTAATATGTACAGTGATACAGGTATAAAGACACTATGGTAGTAAGTCATACTGGCCAGCAGTGTAACTAGTAAGAGTAGGTAAGAGATATGTACAGATATAGATATAGTATTAATATGTACAGTGATACAGGTATAAAGACACTATGGTAGTAAGTCATACTGGCCAGCAGTGTAACTAGTAAGAGTAGGTAAGAGATATGTACAGATATAGATATAGTATTAATATGTACAGTGATACAGGTATAAAGACACTATGGTAGTAAGTCATACTGGCCAGCAGTGTAACTAGTAAGAGTAGGTAAGAGATATGTACAGATATATATATAGTATTAATATGTGCAGTGATACAGGTATAAAGACACTATGGTAGTAAGTCATACTGGCCAGCAGTGTAACTAGTAAGAGTAGGTAAGAGATATGTACAGATATAGATATAGTATTAATATGTACAGTGATACAGGTATAAAGACACTATGGTAGTAAGTCATACTGGCCAGCAGTGTAACTAGTAAGAGTAGGTAAGAGATATGTACAGATATATATATAGTATTAATATGTACAGTGATACAGGTATAAAGACACTATGGTAGTAAGTCATACTGGCCAGCAGTGTAACTAGTAAGAGTAGGTAAGAGATATGTACAGATATAGATATAGTATTAATATGTACAGTGATACAGGTATAAAGACACTATGGTAGTAAGTCATACTGGCCAGCAGTGTAACTAGTAAGAGTAGGTAAGAGATATGTACAGATATAGATATAGTATTAATATGTACAGTGATACAGGTATAAAGACACTATGGTAGTAAGTCAAACTGGCCAGCAGTGTAACTAGTAAGAGTAGGTAAGAGATATGTACAGATATAGATATAGTATTAATATGTACAGTGATACAGGTATAAAGACACTATGGTAGTAAGTCATACTGGCCAGCAGTGTAACTAGTAAGAGTAGGTAAGAGATATGTACAGATATAGATATAGTATTAATATGTACAGTGATACAGGTATAAAGACACTATGGTAGTAAGTCATACTGGCCAGCAGTGTAACTAGTAAGAGATACGTACAGGTATAGTCTACTATGTAAAAAGGATTATATTCATGCACTTATATATATAGTGTAACGATACGGACGTCACAGTTCGGTACATCCAGCCATACGACGAATACGTCTCATACGACACTAGGGGAAACTAGCGTTTCACATTTTGTATGCTCAATATCTTTACTTTAGTTTACACTGGCTTACTTTGATCTTGAAAGTTGAATATCAAACTTTTATTGCCACATTTAGATGATGAATAAAACGTTGAAGCTTGTAAAGGCGTGATGACAAGCGGACAGAACAAATTAACAACCGCGCACTCTGCACTGGGCTGGATCTACACGGACTTTCCCTCACAGCTGATCTGCAGACTCCTCTCCAGTCGAGCTGATTGATAAATCCTCTGCCATTGTTGGGTAACATGTCATCTCTTCTCTAGTCTTCTTTCTCTGCTTCACGTGAAGTAAAATCTAGAAGTGAAACTTAACAAGCTACACCGTGGGGGGGGGGGGGGGGCGGTAGGCAATTAATTTACTCAGTGGATGTCTGAACACAGAATGACACCGGTATCGCTGATTACCGCGGCAAGCCTAGGTGGAACTAAGTATAACTTAATAAAATAAATATTATAATTATAATAATTATTATATAAATGTCCTGGGGCGGCTGGGTGGCGCAGCGGACTAAGCGCTCGTCACCAACGCGAGAGACACTGGTATAGAATCCAGCTGTCGGCGTTGCCTCCGGCTTGGGCCGGTCGTCATACTGACACAATTGGCAGAGTCAGCGGGAGGGGAGTCGATGGGTGGTAATCTGGACGTTGTAAACAGCGACTCCTACAGGTCGGTCAGGGCGCCTGCACAGCGAGGGAGGGAGATGGTGAGGGTAGTGTGCCCTCCCACGCGTTACACTTCACCAATGAGAGTCCGTGCTGGCAGGTGAAAAGAGGCTGCTGGCTGTCTCCTATGTATCGTAGGTAGCATGTGATAGACTTCAGGGCTCCCTAGACCGACCAGTGGGGGGCACATGCGAGCAACGACCAGGAAGGGGAGGGGGGAATTGGCATAACGACTAAAATTGGGATGGGAGAAAAACACAGAAAAACAGGAGGAGAAAAAGTGGATAAAAAAAATAATATATATTTGTTTCCTGTTGTACAAAACTCGTACCGAACCGTGGCTTCTGTGTACCGTTACAAGTAAGTAGGTATGTAGAAGGATTATATGCAGGTATATTTAGACGGATATGGATTTATACTGTATATGTGGTAAATATAAATATATAAAACATAATCAGAAGGTTCCCGGTTCGATTCCCGCTCCTCCCGGGCAGCGTGTCCTTGAGCAAGACACTTAACCCCTAACTCCCCGATGAGCAGGTGTGTGACTGTAAACTGTAAAGGGCTTTGGATCAAATA
>NW_028173376.1:57500-65737 GCF_963971535.1 Notolepis coatsorum
ATCATCATGAAGTCCAGACCCAGGGTCAGTCTGTAGTCACACTGACACCTATCAGCATGAAGTCCAGACCCAGGGTCAGTCTGTAGTCACACTGACACCTATCAGCATGAAGTCCAGACCCAGGGTCAGTCTGTAGTCACACTGACACCTATCAGCATGAAGTCCAGACCCAGGGTCAGTCTGTAGTCACACTGACACCTATCAGCATGAAGTCCAGACCCAGGGTCAGTCTGTAGTCACACTGACACCTATCATCATGAAGTCCAGACCCAGGGTCAGTCTGTAGTCACACTGACACCTATCAGCATGAAGTCCAGACCCAGGGTCAGTCTGTAGTCACACTGACACCTATCAGCATGAAGTCCAGACCCAGGGTCAGTCTGTAGTCACACTGACACCTATCAGCAGCATGAAGTCCAGACCCAGGGTCAGTCTGTAGTCACACTGACACCTATCAGCGTGAAGTCCAGACCCAGGGTCAGTCTGTAGTCACACTGACACCTATCAGCATGAAGTCCAGACCCAGGGTCAGTCTGTAGTCACACTGACACCTATCAGCATGAAGTCCAGACCCAGGGTCAGTCTGTAGTCACACTGACACCTATCAGCATGAAGTCCAGACCCAGGGTCAGTCTGTAGTCACACTGACACCTATCAGCGTGAAGTCCAGACCCAGGGTCAGTCTGTAGTCACACTGACACCTATCAGCATGAAGTCCAGACCCAGGGTCAGTCTGTAGTCACACTGACACCTATCAGCATGAAGTCCAGACCCAGGGTCAGTCTGTAGTCACACTGACACCTATCAGCATGAAGTCCAGACCCAGGGTCAGTCTGTAGTCACACTGACACCTATCAGCATGAAGTCCAGACCCAAGGTCAGTCTGTAGTCACACTGACACCTATCAGCATGAAGTCCAGACCCAGGGTCAGTCTGTAGTCACACTGACACCTATCAGCATGAAGTCCAGACCCAGGGTCAGTCTGTAGTCACACTGACACCTATCAGCGTGAAGTCCAGACCCAGGGTCAGTCTGTAGTCACACTGACACCTATCAGCAGCATGAAGTCCAGACCCAGGGTCAGTCTGTAGTCACACTGACACCTATCAGCAGCATGAAGTCCAGACCCAAGGTCAGTCTGTAGTCACACTGACACCTATCATCATGAAGTCCAGACCCAGGGTCAGTCTGTAGTCACACTGACACCTATCAGCATGAAGTCCAGACCCAGGGTCAGTCTGTAGTCACACTGACACCTATCAGCATGAAGTCCAGACCCAGGGTCAGTCTGTAGTCACACTGACACCTATCAGCATGAAGTCCAGACCCAGGGTCAGTCTGTAGTCACACTGACACCTATCAGCATGAAGTCCAGACCCAGGGTCAGTCTGTAGTCACACTGACACCTATCATCATGAAGTCCAGACCCAGGGTCAGTCTGTAGTCACACTGACACCTATCAGCATGAAGTCCAGACCCAGGGTCAGTCTGTAGTCACACTGACACCTATCAGCATGAAGTCCAGACCCAGGGTCAGTCTGTAGTCACACTGACACCTATCAGCAGCATGAAGTCCAGACCCAGGGTCAGTCTGTAGTCACACTGACACCTATCAGCGTGAAGTCCAGACCCAGGGTCAGTCTGTAGTCACACTGACACCTATCAGCATGAAGTCCAGACCCAGGGTCAGTCTGTAGTCACACTGACACCTATCAGCATGAAGTCCAGACCCAGGGTCAGTCTGTAGTCACACTGACACCTATCAGCGTGAAGTCCAGACCCAGGGTCAGTCTGTAGTCACACTGACACCTATCAGCGTGAAGTCCAGACCCAGGGTCAGTCTGTAGTCACACTGACACCTATCAGCATGAAGTCCAGACCCAGGGTCAGTCTGTAGTCACACTGACACCTATCAGCATGAAGTCCAGACCCAGGGTCAGTCTGTAGTCACACTGACACCTATCAGCATGAAGTCCAGACCCAGGGTCAGTCTGTAGTCACACTGACACCTATCAGCATGAAGTCCAGACCCAAGGTCAGTCTGTAGTCACACTGACACCTATCAGCATGAAGTCCAGACCCAGGGTCAGTCTGTAGTCACACTGACAACTATCAGCATGAAGTCCAGACCCAGGGTCAGTCTGTAGTCACACTGACACCTATCAGCGTGACGTCCAGACCCAGGGTCAGTCTGTAGTCACACTGACACCTATCAGCAGCATGAAGTCCAGACCCAGGGTCAGTCTGTAGTCACACTGACACCTATCAGCATGAAGTCCAGACCCAGGGTCAGTCTGTAGTCACACTGACACCTATCAGCATGAAGTCCAGACCCAGGGTCAGTCTGTAGTCACACTGACACCTATCAGCATGAAGTCCAGACCCAGGGTCAGTCTGTAGTCACACTGACACCTATCTCTGTATGATAGCAGGTACAATAGTATACATTTATATTATATATATATATATCCATATCCGTCTATAAATACCTGCATATACTCCTTTTTCTTCTTTATTTATAGACAATGTGCATTTACATTAATCATTGTTACATGAAAATATGTTTTCACCAGATTTAGCAGAAGCTCATTTCCATCTGTAGTCTATCCAAAACACATGAAATACAAACAGTGCAATAGTTCAAAATATATATACACGTAAAATGCCAGACAACATACACAGGACATACAGCATAAAGAGTGCAAAATACATACACATGGAAATGCAACATAACATGCACATATAGTACAGTGCCAAACATAATGATCTTATTATTGACACTTAACACTTTGAGTGCCAGCAGGGGGCGCACGATTTAGCGCTTGAGTGCCGGCGCTGTAGTCAATGAGAGGGCGAGCACAAATTTTGCGAACGCATAAACTATATCTTAAATTATGGCTATGTGTCTAATACGCCTGTCGCTTATCAATGACTTGTTTGCAGTCAACATTGTCGAAACGGATTGTTTTTTAATCGGTACATTTCCGTTTTATACCATTTTGAAAAACACTTGTTTTTTTTTGCTTCCAGGAGAAAAAAAAGGTGATTCTGCAGGAATCGTGCTTTAGTGGAATACACAAAGCACGTTGTCATTTTTCGGCCCTTTTATGAATAGTTTTCAAATAAACGCTAGATTATCAATAGTATATGTGTACTTATGCATGCTAGAGAAGCGGGCTGAAAAATGGATTATCTTATTTCCTGATCAGCACACACACACACACACATATATGGGAGACGCTGAGATATAGGTGAAAACAACTCTGATTATCCCAAGACTCGTAAAATAGATTCCTTACCTCAGATCAGATGTTCTCCAAAAAGATTATTCCAATTCCTGATTGCCATTCCAAATATCGATCGCGTTTATTGATCCAATGCTGGGTACTGGAAACACATTCCACGCTGTTCTGCGGCTCGGCAATGAATGGGACCGTCTCCGGTTACATGCCTGACAAGTAAAATGTGGATTCCGGACTCTTTTTTTCCCCATCCATTTCATTCAGTCCAATCCAATGGGTGCAATACCATCCGGAGAGACGATAGGGGGCGGCATTTTCCCTGTTCGAGCTCAGATAGATCCCCAATGGTAACGTGAGGCTAGATTGATGAAAAATTTATGGAAATCGATAATAAAAAAACAACGCTTAAATAACGAGATTTCTCGTCGTTGGCACTCAACGCATGGCATGAAATAACGAGATGTCTCGTGGCTGGCACTCAAAGTGTTAAGATACAAGACAAGTTCAAAAGTGCAAAGTGACTGAGTCTCTTGTGTAATCATCTATACAGTATATACACAAGGAAGTCAGACAGCACCACCTAGTGTTGGCAACATTGGTGACACAATAGCAATTTTTTTGTGATGGAGCTAAAGTGATCATAGTTTATATTATTTTGATGTCACTAGGAAGCCTGTTCCACTCATTGGTGGCCTTGAAAGAGAAGCCGGATTGGGCAGAAGCAGAGTTTCTTAGAGGGACCTTGCAGTCACCTCTTGATGCAGATCTTGAAGCCCTTGTTCTCAGCTCAGAACACGATAGGACAAAATGTTTCAATGGAGGGGCAGCATTATTAATTATTTTATGAACCAGACGAGTGTATGAGAAGATAATTAAATGATCAAAGCTTAGTAATTTGTATTTGTGGAGAATATTACAGTGGTGATGCTGTCTAGATGTTCTGACAAATTTTCAGAGCTTGTCCATACAGGGATCTGATCGGATTTAAGGCAGTTTGATTGGCTTGCGTCCAGCATGGCATGCAGTATCTCATAGGACAGGATCATAGCATTTAGGTACATTTTTGCTGCCTCTGTTGTTAAAGAATTTCTAATATGGCGGAAATTCAGAATGTTAAACTTTAAAACATGAGCCATTTTTTTTACGTGTTTTTTAAAAGTCAGTTTTGAGTCGAGAGTTACTCCTAAGTATTTAAATTCCTCAACATTTTATATATTCTATATACCTACTTATAATAATAATAATAATAATAATAATAATAATAATAATAATAATAATAATAAATCAAATTTCTATAGCGCCTTTCATGAAACCCAAGGTCGCTTTACAATCAAGAGGGCTAGGGGAATGGGGCAGTAATTTTTTTTTAAAGTATGCCGGTCTTATACACCGGCATACAACCCATAGAACATTTATATTCACTGCATATATATATATATATATATATATATATATATATATATATATATATATATATATATATATTAGAGGTGGGCATAGATTAATTTTTTTAATCTATCTGCAATCCTGGATTTAATCTAGATTAAAATGGCAAAAAAAAGAAAAAAAAAAAAAAACCTGCCGAAGGCATTCAAAATATGTGTGTTCTACCCAAATAATCACCAGAAGTAAGTCCTTACTTTTTCTTTCCTCCTTATGTTTCTCAGGCCAGGTGGCCCATTACACCATGAGCCCATCTCCCGTTTCCAAAATGCATTACAGACTGTTTGAAAAAGCTGTTTTGCTATGATAATTGGTAATGAAATATCAAAATAATGTTCAATAAGATGTACTTATGTTTAATAAGTTGTTTTATTCAGAAGTTAACACAAATAAATAATATTACCAGTACAGTACAGTATCTAGCACACTCTCAGGAGCAAAACAGAAAGAATCATTTCAAACTTGAACTATGTGACATGGCTTGAATCAACTGCTCCAGTGGAGTTGCTCAGTGGCCAATGGTGTCAACTGTGGTTGTACTGGGCAGCTCCCAGGTGTGAATGGAACTGTGTGAATGTGAAGCAGGGCGTTCCTGAAAAAGAGCATCTGTGCTCAGCGAACCTACCCTGTGTAAATAAAGGTAAAAAAAAAAAAAAAAAAAAAAAAATTAGATTAATGCGTTAATTATATTATCGCGCAATACTAGTATAGCGTTAACGCAGCACGTTAATGCCGTTAACGGCCCAGCTCAAATATATATATATATATATATATATATATATATCCTGTTGATACATACCTGCGTATAATCCTTGTTACATATCTGTAGATACTATATCTATACATATCCCTTACCTACTCTTACTAGTTACATTTACATTTACATTTACATTTAGTCATTTAGCTGACGCTTTTATCCAAAGCGACTTACAAGTTCTGTGCGACAAGACAGCAAGAAGGGTATAACTCTATCAGCTGAGTAACAATGTTCATCAAAGTGTTGCGTGTTACAGTGTAGGTTAGTTTATTAGGACAAGTGCATGACATTAAGGTTAGTCGGGGTTAGATTTTTTTTTTTTTTTTTTTTTTCTCTTTTTTTTTTTTTTTTTTTTATCATTTCAGATAATGGTTGAAGAAGTGAGTCTTTAGTCGACAGCGAAAGATTGGACGGGATTCGGTTACATTAAGCGAATGATTAATATTAACATTAAACATGAATTAGAAAACGGATATCAAAGTACAATATCATCAAAACATATAACATCACAGCATAAACGTGTGTCAGGTCACTGTCACTCACTGTCCCTCAGTTTATGGCAGGCAGCAACATAGGCTGCTGCTAGCTCACAGCTTGTTGAGTCCTCCCCTAGTAGGACTGGTCGTTTTTCTGGATCTGATTTTGTGATTAATTCAAATTTTATTAAATGCGTTTCTCTAATATCTTTATATTTTTCACATTAGGTGAGGAAGTGCAACTCAGTTTCAGGCTCACTGACGATGCAATGACAGCACAGCCTTTGCTCTGCAGGAAGCCAGGTTTTCCTGTGCCTCCCCTTTTCCTGTGCTCACTCATATTTTGTCAAGGTTCTTTTTAGTTGTTGATCAGTCACCATGCTCAAATAATCTGCTATGGTGTACTGTCGATTTAGAGCCAGATAGCACTGCATTTTGCTCTGTGCTTTTGTTTGTTTCCCAATAGGTGATGTAGTTTTGTTTTAGCTGTGTAGTAATTTGTTCTGTTCCTGAGGTGTGTTAAGAGAGCAGGTTTGTGGACTCAGCCTCAGGACCAGCTGGGTAAGGGGGTTCCTGATGCTCCTCAGCTCTTGGCACTGCAGGGCTTGATAATGGTACGAGAGGGGGTCACTTTGTTTTAGGTGTGTCCAAAAGTTAATAGCTCTTTTTTGTATTTTTAGTATTAGTGGGTAACGGCCTAATTCTGCCCTGCATGCATTGTTTGTAGTTTTCCTCTGCATATGTAGAATAATCTTACAGAACTCTGCATGCAGGGTCTCAATGGGGTGTTTGTCCCATTGGGTAAAGTCTTGTTCTGTAAGTGGACCCCACACCTCACTGCCATAGAGTGCAATTAGTTCAATAACACATTCAATTAATTGTAACCAAATTCGAATAGGTATTTCTGATTGTATATTTATTTTTATGGCATAGAAAGCCCGGCGTGCTTTCCCTCTCAGCTCATTGACTGCTTCCTTAAAATGTCCAGTTGAACTTAGCTTTAGGCCTAAATAGATGTAGTGTGTGCAGTACTCTACATGTTTTGTACCAATTGAGAACTTTGGTAGGACGTCCTGAGATCTGGATCTTTTTTGGAATATCATTCTTTTGGTCTTTTTGGGGTTTACTGCCAGGGCCCAGGTCTGACAGTAATGCTCTAGCAGGTCCAGGCTCTGCTGTAGGCCGTCTGCTGTGGGGGACAACACAACCAGGTCATCTGCAAAGAGCAGGCATTTCACTTTGTCTCTCTCTCTTACCCCCCTCTCTCTGTCCTCTCTCTTCCCTCCTTTCTCTCTATTCCCTCCTCTCTCTCTCTCTCTCTCCTCCCTCTCTCTCTCTCCTCCCTCTCTCTCTCTCGTCCCTCCTCTCTCTCTTCCCTCCTCTCTCTCTTCCCTCCTCTCTCTTCTCTTCCCTCTATATCCCCTCATTATCTCTCTTCTCTCATCTCTCTCTTCTCTCCTCTCCCTCTATTCCCTCCTCTCTCTCTCTTCCCTCCTTCTCTCTCTCCCCTCCTCTCTCTTCCCGCCTCTCTCTCTCCCCTCATTCTCTCTCTCTCCCCTCATTATCTCTCTCATCCCTCTTCTCTCTCTCTCTTCCCTCCTTATCTATCTCTCTTCTCTCTTCTTTCCCATCCTTCTCTCTCTCTCTCTCTCTCTCTCTCTCTCTCTCTCTCTCTCTCTCTCTCTCTCTCTCTCTCTCTCTCTCTCTCTCTCTCTCTCTCCTGTCTTCTGAGCAGAGTGGAATGTTATGGTTGTTTATGTGACGTGAGTGACTCCATGGTTGGTTAGGAGGGTGTGGGGGGGCGGGGGGGGGGCATAAAAGCACTCGTTCGTTTAAATGTGTTTTTATTGGACCCGCCGAGGTGCGTGCCTCGTAATTCCCGCGTGCCAACGGGCTTGACAAGCCCTGGTCCCCCCCCCCAGCCCCCCGGTGAGTCGTGTCCAGAAAGATGCTGTCAGTGAAATTGAAACATTTTACACCAAATACCACAAACACACTATTTAAATATTCTGTTTGAGTTGTTGTTTAGCCTCCTGGCTCTCTCTATCTCCCTCTCCCTTTCTCTCTCCCCCTCTCTCTCCCTCTTTCTCTCTCTCTCCCTCTCTTTCTCTATCTCCCTTTCTCTCTCTCTCCCTCTCTCTCCCCCCCTTCTTCCTCTCTCTCTCCCCCTCCCTCCCTCTCTCTTGCTCTCTCTCCACATCCCCCTCTCTCCCTCTTTCTCTTCCCCTATCCCTCTCTTTTTCTCTATCCCTCTCTCTCTATCTCTCCCTCTCTCTCTTTCTCTCTCCCTCTCTTTCTCTCTTGCTCCCTCTCTGTCT
>NW_028173375.1:0-7500 GCF_963971535.1 Notolepis coatsorum
AGAGAGAGAGAGAGAGAGAGAGAGAGAGAGAGAGAGAGAGAGAGAGAGAGAGAGAGGTGATGGGATGGGAAGTGAAGGCTACATATGCACAGCAAACAGGCAAACAGGCAGCATGTCTGTAACTGCCCGCTGCAGCTACCCCCCTGACACGTCCCCAAGGTGAACACACTAACTACACCCCCCTCAAAACCTTATGCACTAACTCCATACACACTAACACTAGACTGCACTAACTCCATACACACTAAGACTAGACTGTACTAACTCCATACACACTAAGACTAGACTGTACTAACTCCATACACACTAACACTAGACCCATACTGTACTAACTCCATACACACTAACACTAGACTGTACTAACTCCATACACACTAACACTAGACATATACTGTACTAACTCCATACACACTAACACTAGACCCATACTGTACTAACTCCATACACACTAACACTAGACTGCACTAACTCCATACACACTAACACTAGACCGATACTGTACTAACTCCATACACACTAACACTAGACCCATACTGTACTAACTCCATACACACTAACACTAGACTGCACTAACTCCATACACACTAACACTAGACCGATACTGTACTAACTCCATACACACTAACACTAGACCGATACTGTACTAACTACATACACACTAACACTAGACCTATACTGTACTAACTCCATACACACTAACACTAGACATATACTGTACTAACTCCATACACACTAACACTAGACATATACTGTACTAACTCCATACACACTAACACTAGACATATACTGTACTAACTCCATACACACTAACACTAGACATATACTGTACTAACTCCATACACACTAACACTAGACCTATACTGTACTAACTCCATACACACTAAGACTAGACTGTACTAACTCCATACACACTAACACTAGACTGTACTAACTCCATACACACTAACACTAGACCCATACTGTACTAACTCCATACACACTAACACTAGACATATACTGTACTAACTCCATACACACTAACACTAGACCTATACTGTACTAACTCCATACACACTAACACTAGACTGTACTAACTCCATACACACTAACACTAGACTGTACTAACTCCATACACACTAATACTAGATCCATACTGTACTAACTACATACACACTAAGACTAGACCTATACTGTACTAACTACATACACACTAACACTAGACCTATACTGTACTAACTCCATACACACTAACACTAGACCCATACTGTACTAACTCCATACACACTAACAATAGACCGTACTAACTCCATACACACTAACACTAGACCCATACTGTACTAACTCCATACACACTAACACTAGACATATACTGTACTAACTCCATACACACTAACACTAGACCGTACTAACTCCATACACACTAACACTAGACTGTACTAACTCCATACACACTAACACTAGACCCATACTGTACTAACTCCATACACACTAACACTAGACCTATACTGTACTAACTCCATACACACTAACACTAGACCCATACTGTACTAACTCCATACACACTAACACTAGACCGTACTAACTCCATACACACTAACACTAGACCGTACTAACTCCATATACACTAACACTAGACCCATACTGTACTAACTCCATACACACTAACACTAGACCCATACTGTACTAACTCCATACACACTAACACTAGACTGTACTAACTCCATACACACTAATACTAGATCCATACTGTACTAACTACATACACACTAAGACTAGACCTATACTGTACTAACTCCATACACACTAACACTAGACTGTACTAACTCCATACACACTAACACTAGACCTATACTGTACTAACTCCATACACACTAACACTAGACCCATACTGTACTAACTCCATACACACTAACAATAGACCGTACTAACTCCATACACACTAACACTAGACCGTACTAACTCCATACACACTAACACTAGACCCATACTGTACTAACTCCATACACACTAACACTAGACATATACTGTACTAACTCCATACACACTAACACTAGACCGTACTAACTCCATACACACTAACACTAGACCGTACTAACTCCATACACACTAACACTAGACCGTACTAACTCCATACACACTAACACTAGACCCATACTGTACTAACTCCATACACACTAACACTAGACCTATACTGTACTAACTCCATACACACTAACACTAGACCCATACTGTACTAACTCCATACACACTAACACTAGACCGTACTAACTCCATACACACTAACACTAGACCGTACTAACTCCATACACACTAACACTAGACCCATACTGTACTAACTCCATACACACTAACACTAGACCCATACTGTACTAATTCCATACACACTAACACTATACCTATACTGTACTAACTCCATACACACTAACACTAGACCTATACTGTACTAACTCCATACACACTAAGACTAGACTGTACTAACTCCATACACACTAACACTAGACTGTACTAACTCCATACACACTAACACTAGACCCATACTGTACTAACTCCATACACACTAACACTAGACCGTACTAACTCCATACACACTAACACTAGACCTATACTGTACTAACTCCATACACACTAACACTAGACCTATACTGTACTAACTCCATACACACTAACACTAGACCCATACTGTACTAACTCCATACACACTAACACTAGACCGTACTAACTCCATACACACTAACACTAGACCTATACTGTACTAACTCCATACACACTAACACAAGACATATACTGTACTAACTCCATACACACTAACACTAGACCGTACTAACTCCATACACACTAACACTAGACCTATACTGTAATTTGCTATTTGCATACCGCCCCAACAGGTCCACGGAGGACGCCATAGCCCATGTGCTGCACACAGCAGCATCACACCTGGACAAGAGGAAGGGGAACTATGTGAGAATGCTATTCATCGACTACAGCTCGGCATTCAATACCATAGTCCCCTCCAAACTCATAGCCAAGCTCAGGGACCTGGGCTTGAACTATGACCTCTGCCAGTGGGTCTTGGACTTCCTGACGGGCAGACCCCAGGTGGTGAGAGCAGGCAACTGCACCTCCTCATCCATCACCCTCAACATAGGGGCCCCCCAGGGCTGTGTTCTGAGTCCCCTCCTCTACTCCCTGTACACACACGACTGTGTGGCTCAGCGGAGTAGCAACACAATCATCAAATTTGCTGACGACACAGTGGTGGTGGGCCTGATCTCTGCCAACGACGAGAGGGCCTACCTGGAAGAGGTCAAGGTCCTGGCGGGATGGTGCCAGGAAAACAGCCTCTCCCTGAACGTCAGCAAAACAAAGGAGATGATTGTGGACTTCAGGAGGTCGGGGGTCAAGGACTACAGCCCCCTCAGCATCGACGGGGCACAGCAACAACGCCCCCCCTCCCCCCACCACAGGACAGGACTCAAATGAACAGAGTTACCTCAAGTGTGACAACGTCAATCTGATTACCAGCAAAAATGGACTACACATATTTCATCTTAATACAAATAACCTGAGACCTAAACTGGCTGAAATCAAACAGTTGTTTTTAAACGGTAAGGCTAACATATTGTGTTTCACAGAAACAAAATTAGACTCATCTGTACAGGATCCAGAGATTGAAATTGAAAACTACTCAATAGTCAGGAGGGATAGGAACCAGTATGGAGGTGGCGTCTGTGTGTACATACACAAGGATACCAAATACATCAACCGTACTGACCTTAACCATGATGAAATTGAAACTGTTTGGATTGAAATCTTATTAGACAGGGCGAAACCAGTACTAGTAGGCACAATCTATAGACCACCAGAACAGAGTGGCTTTTATGACACACTTGATGGGTGTTTAGCTGGGGTGGAGGGGGTAGAAAAAATTCTTATTGGGGACTGGAACACGGATATGCTGCGTAAATCAGCACCCGTCTTCAAGGTCTTCAGTAGGTTTTCTGATCTGCACGGTTTCAGCCAGCTAATCACCCAACCCACAAGGGTATGCGATTCGACACAAACCACCATTGACCTCATTTTGACCACTGACAAGTCAATGATCTCCAGTAAAGGGGTGATAGCATGCGGGTTAAGTGATCATTATATGATTTTCTGTACCCGCAAAAAGCTAAAACAGAAGGCCGGCTGTCACAAAACAGTCACATCTAGAGACCTCAAAACTTACTCTAGAGAGGCCTTTAACCTAGAACTGGGGAGCTTGGACTGGTCAGATGAACTCAGTGGTACACAGGTTGAAGAAACATGGCTTGGATTCAAAACCAAATTCACAGCAATACTCAACAACATGGCACCGATAAGAACCACCAGGGTTAAAAATCGTGCTGAGGCATGGATGCACACTGAAATACTGGCCGCTATGAAAACCAGAGACAAAAAATGCTCTGAACTTCATAAAAGTCAGACAAAGCTTTCCAAAAGCTCAAACAGTGAACTCCAAGCCCACGTGGTTGAACTAAAAATCCAAAGAAACAGACTAAGAAATGACGTAAACACCATGATCAGAACCGCAAAAAGAAATTTCATCAACGACAAAACTGAGGAAAACAAAAACAAACCCCGCGAACTTTGGAAATTACTCAATAATCAACTAGGCTGCAGTAAAAAACTTAAAACCAGATTCTCAAACATAAACATAAAGACGGACAACACGCTCATCACAGACAAGCTGGATGTAGCCAATTACTTAAACATCTTCTTCACAAACATAGCCACAACACTGGTAAACAAACTACCCTCCCACTCAGGGCATTATGGGGTAGAACACATAGTAGCATACTACAAAAACCTAGGGGTCCACAAAGACGACTTCAAACTTGAAATGGTAACAACCGATGAGGTACTCAAAAAATTGAGCGCCCTCCAACCTAACAAGGCCACTGGCCATGACAACATCCCCTCCAAATTCCTCAGAGACGCAGCAGCCGCCATCACCCCAGTCATCACACACATAATAAACCTCTCTATAAAACAGGGGCACGTCCCCAAGGACTTCAAAATTGCGAGTGACCCCTCTACACAAAAAGGGCAGCAAATTAGACCCAGGCAACTACCGCCCTGTTTCTATTCTTACCTCCATCTCGAAAGTCATGGAGAAAATAGTCTATGAACAGGTCGAAAAGTACTTGGCGGAAAAAAATCGAATCTACGAATTCCAATCTGGCTTCAGAACGTCCCACTCCACTGACACATGCCTCCTCTATTTGAACGACCACATCAAACAAGAGGTGGACGCGGGCAAATACTGCGGCATGGTCATGCTGGACCTACAAAAGGCCTTCGACACTGTCAATCACTCCATTCTAATGGACAAGCTAAAAGCAATTGGTTTTGATAGCTTATCAGTGAGCTGGATGCAATCCTACCTGGAGGGGAGAGAACAGATGGTAGAGGTAAACGGTACTCTATCCCCCCCCCTCACAGTGAGCTGTGGTGTTCCACAAGGAAGCATACTAGGACCGCTACTCTTCCTAATTTATGCAAATGACATGTCGTCAGCCTGTGACTGCAACTTGTTCCTGTTTGCGGACGACTCAGCCCTGCTGGTCTCTGACAAGAACAAATTGCAGGTTGAAAAAACCCTCAGCACGGAACTAGGCAAAATCTGCATATGGCTCGCTGATAACAAACTATCATTACACATGGGCAAAACAGAGTCCATTCTCTTCGGTTCAAATAACAAACTCAGCAAGACCGACGGATTCTCAGTTACAGTGGGTGACAATATTGTCACAAGGAAAGACGAAATGACCTACCTGGGTTCCATCCTAGAGGCAAATCTTTCCTGTGACAAAATGGCATCCAATGTAATAAAAAAAGTCAACCAACGAACTAGATTCTTGTACCGGATCTCCTCTCTGGTAAACAAGAATACCCTGAAGACTCTGGCAGGAGCACTCATTCAAGGGTACTATGACTATGCGTGCACCTCATGGTACCAAAGCACCTCAAAGGCGCTTAAAACAAAATTACAAACATCACAAAACAAACTGGTCAGACTACTACTTGACCTGAACCCCAGAACCCACCTCACCCCTGCCCACTTTGCCAACCTAGGATGGCTTAGAGTAGACGACAGAGTACAGCAACTTGCAATGGGCCTGGTCTACAAGATACACTATACGACCGGGGTGCCCATGTACATGTCAAAATACTTCCCAAAGGTCAGTGAATACCACAACCACTACACCAGAGGAAGCTCAACAAATCATGTTAAACCCAGATTCGGCTCAAACAAGGGACTAAACACGTTTCGCAATTATGCCACAACAATGTGGAACGCCCTACCCAAAGCTGTAAAGGAATGTGAATCCCTGCCCACATTCAAAACAGCTCTTAAAGAGCACCTACGGGAGGCTGCAATTCGAAACTGGCCACCGTAAATGCCCAAAACCCCCACCACATCCTAATAGACAGTCTCCTCACCACCGCATGTATATATTCCCTCCCCGCCGTATGTATATTTCCCTCCCACCCACCCACCCCCTCCTAATGTACAGTTCCCTCCCCATCATATGTATATACTCTGTCAGGATCTAGGGGTAACAGTACTGTATATTTGAATACCGTTATGTCACAAATGTATCAGTACTAAATACCTATATGTCCCTATGCCATAAATGTCATGTATGTTGTGTATGTCATAAATGTCTATATGAATTGAAAATGGGGGACCCTGATGGAAACAAGACAAATGTCTTTCTCAGGTCTGCATCCCCTTAACAATTGTATGTATTGAGCCGTACTGTATTGTACCCATTCTGCAATCTGTTAAATAAAGTTTTCATTCATTCATTCATTGAGAGAGTCAACAGCTTTAAGTACCTCGGAGCCTACATATCCGAGGACTTGACATGGACCACACACATTGACAGTGTTGTGAAGAAGGCACGACAACGCCTCTACTTCCTCAGGCGCCTAAGGAAGTTCCAAGTCAGTCAGAAGATCCTTAAGAACTTCTACTCATGTACAATAGAGAGCATCCTGACTGGCAACATCACCTGCAAATCTGGTATGTCATAAATGTATAGATGTAGCAGTACTGACTATCTGTATGTCATGTATGTCATATATGTCCTGATGAATTGAAAATGGGGGACCCTGATGTAAACAAGACGAAAGTCTTTCTCTGGTCTGCATCCCCTTAACAATTGTGTGTATTGAGCTGTACTGTATTGTACCCATTCTGCAATCTGTTAATAAAGTTTTCAATCAATCAATCAATCAAACCTCCTGGTTTGGGAATAGCACTGTACAAGACCGAAGCAGACTACAAAGAGTGACACGTTCAGCCGAACGCACAATCGGAGGGGGGCTCCCCACCCTCCAGAACATTTACAACAAGCGGTGCAGGGGCAAGGCTAAGAGAATCATTAAAGACTCCAGTCACCCGAACAACTGCCTCTTTGAACTGCTGCGGTCAGGCAAGCGATACCGGAGTCTCAAGGCGAGCACAGAAAGACT
>NW_028173375.1:12500-27855 GCF_963971535.1 Notolepis coatsorum
TGCTGTGCTCTGTGTGATTGTGGCTGAGCTGTCAGTCTGCTAATCTCCCTCAGTAGAAATACAGCTTGGAAAATGTCATGGCAACATTCTGGATTGTGTTTACACTCACTGTTGGATCCATCGCATCTAATTTGACAAGTCATTATCACCCTGCTCCCTCTCCCTCTCCTCTCACTGAAACACGCACAGAGGGAGAGAGAGACAGCTAGAGAGAGAGGGGGGGAGCTAGAAAGAGATACGGAGAGAGAGAGAGAGAGAGAGAGAGAGATAGAGAGAGAGAGAGAGAGAGAGAGAGAGAGAGAGAGAGAGAGATATAGAGACAGCTAGATAGAGAGGGGGGAGCTAGAGAGAGAGATAAGGAGAGTGAGAGAGAGAGAGGGGGGAGCTAGAGAGAGAGGTAAGGAGATGCATATATATATATATATAGAGAGAGAGAGAGGTGGAGATAGGGAAATGGAGAAAGAGAGAGAAAGAGATAAAGAGAGTGAGAGAGGGAAAATGAGAGAGATGAAGAGAGGGAGAAAGGGAAAGAGAGATAAAGGAATGGAGAAAGGGAGAAAGAGAGGGAGAGAAAGAGAGAGAGAGAGAGAGATATAGAGAGAGAGAGAGAGAGAGAGAGAGAGAGAGAGAGAGAGAGAGAGAGATAGAGAGAGAGAGAAAGAGATACGGGGATAGAGAGAATAAAGATATGGAAAGATAGAGAGAGAGAGAGAGAGATAGGGAGAGAGGGAAAGAGAGAAAGAGAGACAGATAGAGAGAAAAGGAGAGAGAGAAAGTTAGAGAGAGAGAGAAAGGAAAAGATAGAGGGAGAAAGAGAGACAGATAGCGGGAGAGAAAGAAAAAGAGAGGGGGAGAGAAGGAAAGAAAGAAAACAAAAGAGAGAGAAATAGAACAAGATACTTTCACACACAAACACACACATCTGCTGTCATTAATCCATTAATCCAAACAGCCAGTGTAGAATAAACAGCATCGGTCCTGTTCTCATTTCCTTACATGGAACGTCTGGCATTCATTCATGAGCTGGATGTGACAGGTAGATCGAGGATCCAAATGTTCTACCTGACCTATGTTCTTGCTTTGATGCCGTGCATGGATCAAATCGGGATTAATGAAATATGAATATGACCTTTCGAGTTCAACAAGGCAAGGCGTGTGCCAGTGAACCGGATCAAATGCAACCCAACCAAAGACCAGGAACACAGGTTCAGCCAGGCATCCAGTTGGATCCTTGGGTTTGCAAGATAACAGGTGTACAGCCTTCAGTACACTCATAGCCTGGGGGGGGGGACTCTGTAACACACGGTGCAAGGCTACAAACAAGGAAACACAAAGAGGAAACAGAGGCTTTGGAGACAAGCCCAGTGATCTAGGGTCAGATCTGGGATTCTACCCCTAACGGTTGAGACCGGAGCTGTGGTTGACTGTGCTGATCCTGAATCGGGACAAAAAAAGAAACATAGTATTAGTGTGTATTTGAGAGAGAGAGAGAGAAGATGGGGGGGGGGGTCGGTTATCCTTGGCAACTTGGTCTCCACGGTAACCACTGATGGTTAGGGGCCTTTCTCACTCACGTTTGGGGATCGAATCACTGCTCCTGGGAACGGGGGGGAGTGTTCTCACTCACCCCTTTTGGGATGCGAAACGGCGCTGATTCGTTTTACCCCCCGCTGAACGGGATCAGTTGGATTAGGTGGTCTCGGAATCGGGCCGTGCGGGTGCAGGGGGCGTGACACACACAACGTCGTTACTGTCATGCTTGCTTGAATTTTGGGCAGATAACACCACACAGCAACAACTGGAGAATACCCACAAAAACGATATTTATGGGCAATTTGAGAGTTCAGACCTCAACCAAAAACAAGTGGATGAAAACATGAAGCCACGTTACAAACGCACAGCACTTCCCTGGCTCGCATTAGGCCTGGCAATTTTTGTTTGCCATGCTATTTTCTATACATTAGTTTCTTGTTTGAATGCATTTATTTCTATTAGACCAGTGGTGCCCAACCAGTCGGCCGTGGTCGACCAGTAGATCAATGACATGTAATATAATTGCCACGAACGATGGGATAATGTTAGCTGCTGGACAGGCTAAGCTAACTAGCATTAGCTGTTAGCTTAGCGTTAACGTTAACCCTGCAAAACGCTCAAAAGTGGACTCTACAACAGAGTTCCATTCGTGAGAAAAGAGGCAGAACACACAGTGAATGTATCCGTTTTGTTTATTGCACGTTCTTTGCTGAAAAGAAAAAGTGCTACAGGCTATACTAGACTAGGCTAAGCTAACTAGTGTTAACCGTTAGCTTAGCGTTAGCCCTGGGAAACGCTCAAAAGCGAACTCTACAACACCATCCATTCGTGATAAAATGGGGTGGGTTATATTGACAAGGCTTGACAACAGAGGTTCAAATATAACTTCATATTTATTGCTTATTTATTCATTTTATATCAGCATCCAGTCTCCAGCACCATGTTAACACTTCCTGTGTTTACATTTTCGAACGTGACATCATCGCCTACGGCAAGCGTAAACGCTCAAAAGGCAAACCGTAAACAGAACCCGGAACGAAACAAGACTGCAGTGTGTACGCAAACTAGAGGGGGGAGAGGGGGGGGGGGGGGGAGTTCGCATCAGATCTCGGAACGGGCCAGAACGGAACGGAATAGAAACGAATAGGGTGAGTGAGAAAGGGCCCTTAGTGTCGCAACCCTGTAATTTCTGCTCTATTTAGACAGTATTAGCTCATGATACTAGCAGCCACTAGACTATAATGTGAAGGAACTGTCCGTGGTGCTGGACACTCTGGAGAGATGAGGGTGGTTCACCTCATGCTAACAGACCACAACATGCAATATTCAAATCTACTCTATTTAGACAGTATTGGCTCATGATACTAGCAGCCACTAGCAGGCTATAATGTGAGTTATGAGGGTGGTTCACCTCATGCTAACAGACCACAATATGCAATATTCAAATCCATAAACATTTTCCGGAACGCTTTATATTAAGATCCTTGTTGTAATACACGTTAATAGGTATATATATAAACCCTTTCTATAAGACTATAAGACAGTATATGTGAGGTTTGGTTCATTCCCCGCCACACGCTCTCCTGAGGTACGGTGCTGATTGGTGCATTCCCCGCCACACGCTTTTTGAGCGATTGCCACTTTCATCACGCAGCTGTCATAGTTTGTGATTAGCGCCCCAGAGGGCTTTATATACCTGGACCTTCCTTCTATCGTTGTCGGTCGTCCTGGAATACAACTGCATTTGCCTGCTTTTTCCCCGTTGCTGTTCCTGGTCTACTTTCTCTCCAGGACCTTTCTGTGGAGAACCGCTGTTGAGAACCTTGTTCCCCGTTTGGAGTGTGGGATATTTGTAGATATCCTGATGAAGAATGTCTCAGTCAACCGAGGTTTGGATAATAACAAAGGTTTATTAACCAAACAGATAGTAAGTACATAGAGAGAATGGTTGAGGGTTTCCCCCCAGGTGATCAGCTTAATTACCCAGGTAAAAAGACCTGGGTAGATCTCGGGAGGAGACCTATGTAGTTAACAGGGGGGGGGTGTGGTCCCATTTGATAGGTCAGATGGGGGGGGGGGTACAGGTAATGGGGACACAGGGGAGGGGAGTGTCTTATTCCACAGAGAGGGGGGGGGCACAGGTAAGGGGATATAGGGGAGGGGACTATATTTACATGAGAACATTAGATATTATACCACAATACTCACTTTTCTTTCTTATAATGTGGGTGAGATTAATGTATAATATACCAGGATTGTTTGGAACAGGTAAAAGTGAAAATAATAGTTTAAAATAGAATTATTTACATACATGATTCATGACATGATCGACTGGACTGCGGTCTGTGTTATTTTGATATCAGAGATGTGGGAATAGATATCACCCTTTTCTTTTATTAATCGCTCAAATTACCTATATCAATGAGTGGTCCTCAACTCTGATATCAAACAACAATTAACATAATCATTAGAAGCTATCGCTGTGCAAATATCTTGGCATATCTTCAGTCGTTCATGTCGTGACTCAGGGGAGCTAATGTCATGGTTATGTCATGGTTGTACATATACAAACATAGTAATATTTACAATAGACATTACCTTAGTGGCTAATGTGTCAAAATAAAATTGAAAACCGTTAACCTAGTGGTTAATATAAAAGGTGATTATGATAATCGTTATGCATTGTTCTGTGGTGCATACTATCAATGGTCAAAACAAACTTGGTGACTTGGAATAAACCAACTGGTTCTGTCTTGTTAACAATATAATTTTCAATGTGACTCTGTGATCATTCCTTATTGTTATTATAAATTGGTTATTGCAATCTTATTGGTTGTATTTCATCATATTCTTAGTTCATAATTTTCTTGATACATATGAACTTTGTGAAACAGCTCTTGTTTGTGAATCTGACAGTTGCTGCGTCGCTGTTGACCATCTGTTCTCTGCCAGGGATGTGTCCTTCTGTGGTGACCTGCTGTGTGTTGAACGTATCGTACATTCAGTTGATGTTTCTGTGAGCCTGTCGTGTGGCAGTAAGACAGTAAAAAGTAAATAAATACATAACAATTTTGACAATGTGTGTTCAGAAGTCTCTTGGTCCACAGGTCTCATTTGCTATGTGTCTCTTCTTGACGATGCAGTCGGGAACATTCACTGGTCGCCGTTCATTCCCTGTCAAGGGTCACCTGTAGCAGTGTGGCGGTCAACTATACTATACTATACAACTAACTATACTTGCAGACTCTTTTCCTGCAGCCTATGTTGTTCTCCACCACCATCACATGTCTGCCACTGTGCTCACGCTTGGCCCCTATCAGGCCTAGAGACATGGTGGTCAGGGTGTTCTTGAACGTGCTGTGTGGTGGTTGGTCCCCCCCGTTCCTCATCATCGCGGTACTAGAGGGGCGAGGGGGCGGGCGTTTTTGAATGTGTTGTGCTGGTTTCGCTGTCCTCTCCTCGTCATTGCGGTACCACTTGATGGAGGGCGAGGGCCCGCCGGTGTAGTGGCTAGTCAGTAGGACGCTCTCTCTCACACGGATGACAATCTTGTCATGGGAATCCACCTTGATGGTCGGGGCTTTGGTTCCCATCTGCAGGTGATGGGTTTGGTCTGCCGTGGTCTGCAGTGCCAGGGTGGAGGCCGTCAAAGGTTGATCTCCTCTTCGTCAGTGTCTCCTTGGTCAGTCTCCTTCGTGGTCCCCTGCTCCACTTTCTTGGGGATGTCTGTGGGCTGGGTTGGATGGCGGTTCTCCCACGTTTGCTGTCGTCGTTCTGGTTGTGTCCGCAGCTCCTTGGCGGCGTCCCTGGTGGTAGTATGCTGTCGTGGGTCGCTCAGGTCGCTGGGTTGTGTTCCTCGTCCTGTCCTCTCACCAATTCGTGATCTGAGGATGATAAAAACTGCCTTAGAAAACTCCTCACATAAATGATTCAACGCCTTTCTGCTACAGAGGAAAATCATTTAGGGTTAATTCAATTTATTGTAAATAAAATCACTTAATTGAAAATAGGAAATGCAAGCCAATTGCATTAGCAGTGATTCCTTGTGTCAAGAAGGTCACATTCACTACAATCTTATCAGATCTTGTATCTAACTAGATCTTACAGCATTAGGCATTTAAATAAAATTAGTAAATGAATGGCCAAAGTCTTGAATCAGATAAAATAGTCTGTGGTGTTAAATTGAAGTTGATCTTACCTCAGGATGCGTTGGGTGTGCCTCAGGATACTTACCTCGCCACGACTTCTCTGGCGTTATTCACGTCTCAGTGTGGCTCGTCATAATTTAGCATGGGGAAAAAACATAAAATCTAGGTAGCCAGTTAATTTTGCATGAAAAACAATCATTCTTTTTGTCATCTAACCCTAACTAACCTTACTGTCATGCATTTGTCCTAATAAACTAACCTACACTGTAGCACTCAACACTTTGATGACCATTGTTACTCAGCTGATAGAGTTGTGCTCTTTTTGATGTCCTGTCATACAGAACCTGTGAGTCGCTTTTGGATAAAAGTGTCAGCTAAATGATCAATGTATGTGTATACCTTGTACATTTAGATAATTGTGCTTCAATTTGTGGTTGATATTTTGCAGTCATGGAAATGTATTAGTTGTTAAAAGAATAGTCATGCATGTTATTGGTTATAAACAGAGAATAGAAGGAGGAGATTGTAAGTAAAGTTGTTTTCATCATTAATCTTTCATCTCGGGCACTTCTCTAATTCATGTGCCTCTTGAAAAGAGATGATGAAAACGACTGGTTAGTTATTGTTAGTATGGGAATTAGGTAGATTTTCATGACTGCAACATCATCACCTGTGTTTATACTATACTAAGTTGAGTCTCTAGGTGTGGTCAGAGTCCTCTCTAGGCATTTGCATTGTCTTTCAGCTCCACATCGTCCTCAGCTGATTTTCGTGTTCAAATGTAGATTATTTTGGGGTCTCAATTTAAATGATTGTAGCTGGTCTCACTTTGTGCTTTGTCTGTGTTCAGATGCAAATCACTGGAGTTTCAGCTTTTGTGATACAATGTGTTTACACCCATTCTGCATCTTGACCCAGAGCTAGATCTCTTGGTTGTCTGTAAATACAAACACATGTTAATTTCCCACTATTTTCTTTTATTCTGGGTGAATCCTCTTTGACTGTCTGTGTGCTCAACAAACATTAGCTAATCCTTCTCTATTTCATCATCTCACTCAATGTTACTGTGGAAAAAGAGGAGGCATGATTTTGGCCTCATTTAAACATTATCTGCATTTATTCATTATCTCTAAAGAAAGGTTGTTATTCTTTCTTTAGCTTTTAGATCAATTCTATCCAATTGATTAGAATCCTATTTAAAACTAGCTTTGGTCAATCGATTGTCTCTCAGCTCTGCACTGTCTCTCGGTTGACTTGCAAATTGTTGGATTTTCTGTCTTTTGTGATACAATTTGGGTGTAGTCATGCACTGTTTTGCATCTCGCCTCAGAGCCAGATCTGTAAATACAAACACATGTTAATTTTCCACTCTTTTCTAAGACCATCTGAGTGGGTTCTCCTTGATTGTCTGTGAGCTTAACAAAACATCAGCTATTTCTCATCCATCCCGTTCTAGGATGTAATGATAGTGTTATCATTTATCAATCATATCGCATATGTACACAAGCATCATATGAATGTGGAACCACACATTTTGAATCATGTTTAAAATGTCTTACAATGGAAAGGGCTAGTTATCTTTCATTGGTTCTTTAGATAAACACATGAACTCAAGTGAATATAACCTAAACATCTTACTTTTAAACATGATCTATGTTGTTTGTGCCCAAGTTTGTACTTTGCTGTAACTGAGATGATAGTTGTGTATATGTACAGTTTCTACGTCAAATGACTCCCTTTTCTTGACTCCTTTTGTATCACAAACAGTACTGAATTTGCAAATCTGGTATGTCATAAATGTACAGATGTAGCAGTACTGACTATCTGATGAATTGAAAATGGGGGACCCTGATGTAAACAAGACAAAAGTCTCTCTCTGGTCTGCATCCCCTTAACAATTGTGTGTTGAGCTGTGCTGTATTGTACCTATTCTGCAATCTGTTAATAAAGTTTTCAATCAATCAATCAAATCATCTATATTTATGATTTTCATACTCACCGGGGAAAGCTGTTTGTGTTGACGTTGGTTCCTGAGGCTGTAGCACGTTACGTGTCGTTAATGCAATGTTCGGTTCGTTTCTCCGGTGGTCTGGGATAATGCAATCCTGGAAACACTCTTCTGCATCTCGCCACCGCAACTCAACACTTTCCAATAGCAGCGCGCACATACATATACAAATAAAACATATACTGCACGTGGATTTCATATACCTTCGGCCTTGGGCATATTAAACTTTACGTTTGCCTATGGATAGTTTAATATAAAATCATAACTTAACGGCGCGCATAGCGTCACGTCATTGCTCCATGCGACATTCGTGTGTTCTCATTCGCCTCGGAAATAACGCTTTGCAATTCATACAGTATTTTTCCCACGAGCTCTCAATAGCCTGGAATTCCTATACCAGCGTTTTGTTACCGAATGAACGCGCCTGTGCATATGTGAAACGTAAACAAACTGAAACGATAAAACTATACTTCCCCAAATGGTTGTTCCCGTGGGCCGGTTTTGCTGATTCCGGAATTACTATCCTAGTTTGTTCCCGTGAACTGCACTTCAATGTTATTCTTTGTATAACGGTAACTCGTCTCTCAATGCTCGTCGCGCTATCCGCAGCCGGTTCTTGGCTCAATAAAGCAACGCAACGGGTCCTATAATACTTGTGCACATACAAACGAGACTTAAACAGACAAACAAACATTAATACATATAAGTTAACGTGTGTATATATCTGACTGTATTGGATCGCTGTACGTTTAGTCGGCCAACAACTGTTGCGACAAGGCATTTATCCCTTGATTTAACTACACATCGTTATTAAAGTCATAACGACCGAACCTGACTTCGAAATTTACCAGCGATATATTAGATTATATATACCTTTTAATCACACTCACGGTCCCTTCGACCTGCGACTCGTTAAATGTACATTCACGTACTCCCGAGACATCGCCGGTCATCTTCCCGCTATCTGTATAATCAATTGGAATTCAATCCAAATACATCGTTTTCAGGAATGGAAGAGATTGTGGGCTTAGTTTGAGGTTGAAACAATGAATATTATGACGCTACTCTGGTAATTAATAGGTTCCAATAGAGTAGCGTTTTCCAAGGATATCACATCATAATAAGCCCACGTTTCTTGCCTTGTTGCCTATATTTTAGCCTGCATCAGCTAGACTTGGGTTAGCAAACCAACAACCTTATTTTGTGCCCTAACTTTCGGTTTGGCAACAGCCAAATCCGGGAATAGCACAACAACCCATCCTCTCAGAACATCTGTCCAGATAAGGACCCAGGTACACGCGTTTCCCCGGTACGATTCTCAATACAGATCAGATATATTAATGCACATTATTCTTACTCAGCCATGATCTCAATATTTGACAACATTCTGTAATATTCACCTGGCACAGAGAAAAGCGGGAAGGTTTTAATTCCTTTCCATACATTTTTGGTCGACCAGTCTATTATACTCACTTTTCTCTGTATAGTTGAAATGATACAGCACGCCGGGAGGACGCAAAAAGTCTGTCACAAGTTCGTAGACGCCAATTGTGGGATATTTGTAGATATCCTGATGAAGAATGTCTCAGTCAACCGAGGTTTGGATAATAACAAAGGTTTATTAACCAAACAGATAGTAAGTACATAGAGAGAATGGTTGAGGGTTTCCCCCCAGGTGATCAGCTTAATTACCCAGGAGCTGCGCCTCGTTTTACCCGCTTTACGCGTTGCGCTTGGGTGAGTGGAACAAAACCCCTCTGGATTATTCTGATTGTGTGTTTTAGAAGAGACACTGAAGATTCCGTTTTGTTTGCACTGACTCAGCTAAGTTGTGTGTTGTGGGGAACACTGAAGACTGTCACTGTCAATTGGTTCTGGATTATTCTGATTGTGTGTTTTAGAAGAGACACTGAAGATTTCGTTTTGTTTGCACTGACTCAGCTAAGTTGTGTGTTGTGGGGAACACTGAAGACTGTCACTGTCAATTGGTTCTGGACACAGCTAAGGGAGGAGGGAACCACACTGCCTCTGTGTTTCGTTGGACTGATTCTGATACCTCTCTCTCTCTCCGTTTTCCACCTTGAGTTAAAGCTGGGAGTATCTGCAGAGCCGCTACAACGTCACATGCCAATTCCCCACCGCTATCACCAGGAGGATTCTGCAGAGCCGCAGATGACTCTGCCGAAGGCAGACTCCCTGTTTGTTTGATAATAGTACTTTACCCTTTTTTTGACTATGTAAATAAATACGCCCTAGTATTTGGCTAACTCTGAACTACCTGTCTGTGCCGTTGCGTTTGAGGTCGGTTACAAACCATAACATTGCGACCCGACCATGACAACCTCAGCCGACACAGACAGGGTCAGAACAGCGTTGGCGGTCCAGATTGAATTAACCAACGACAAGCGCTGAGTGAAGCCGTTAACACCTTGCTTGTAACCCCACCTACTACAGGAGCCTCGGCCGGAGCATCACCCGCAGCCGTGGCAGGCCCCGCGCCTCCCGATCCCGCACCTCGGGAGCCCCGTCTCTCCGAACCACGGTTGTTCAATGGTAACTTCGAGGATTGTGCCACATTCATCATGCAATGTGAGTTGGTTTTTCGTCATCAACCCAGCCGATTCACTTCAAGGGGAGCCCGAGTGGCTTACATGACTAACCTGCTCTCAGGCCGGGCAGCACAGTGGGTCACTGCCTCCTGGGCAATGGGGGCTGATTTCTGTTTTTCCTACCCAGACTTCGTGGCTGAGCTCCGCAGGGTTTTCCACCACCCAGCCCGTGGCCAGGACCCTGGAGCTCGGTTGGGCACCTTCCGGCAGGGCAGTGGCGGGGTCACCGACTACGTGCTGGAGTTCAGACTGGCGGCAACGGAGAGCGGTTGGAACGATCAAGCGCTTCGTCTCACCTTCAGGAGGGGGCTCAACGACGCTGTCAGGGACCAGCTCGCGACCCGTGAGGAACCTGAGTCCCTCGAGGACCTATTCAGCCTCGCCATTCGCATCGACGGACGCCTCCAGGAGAGAAGACGTGAGAGAACCCGACCGGGACCTCCAGAGGTTACCCAGACCCCCCGTACTCATGACGGTACTGCGGTCCGCCCTGCTCCCAACACAACTGGTGGTTCCTTCCCCTCCCGTTCGGTGCCCGGGGAGGAACCCATGCAGCTGGGACGTTCACATCTTAGCCAAGCTGAACGGGAGGCAAGGTTCAGGTCCGGCCTTTGCCTCTACTGCGGTCGGGATGGACACCGTATCTCCAACTGCCCCACCCGGCCAAAGGACCAGGCTCGCCGGGACCCCGGGAGATCCTGGTGAGCCGTTTTTCTCGTTCCCAGAGCCGTGCACCACCTAGCCGTCTGATGAGCGTCACCCTGGCCTGGGCGGACCAACGGGCCACGGTGGAGGCACTCATTGACTCGGGTGTTGACGAGAGTTTCCTACACTTCGAGTTTGCTACCCGGGCCAACATTCCACTAGAGGACCTCGTGAGGCCATTGGAGGTGTTCGCATTGGACCAACACCGCCTGGCTGACATCACTCAACGCACCTGTCCTGTCTTGCTCACCATTGCTGGTAACCACGTTGAGAGACTCCAGTTTTTTATCACCAGATCCACTCTTGTCCCAGTAGTCCTGGGCCGGCCCTGGCTCGCGCTGCACGAGCCCCACATCGCCTGGTCCTCCGGTACCATCAGGGGGTGGAGCTCCTCATGTCATGCCCAGTGTCTTCAGGCGGCGTCCTGTCCCTCGCCCCGGAGATCCGTTTGTGAGCCGCCTCCGGACCTCTCGACCATACCCCCGAGTACCACGACCTCGAGGAGGTTTTCAGTAAGTCCAGGGCTCAGGCCCTTCCGCCTCACCGGCCTTACGACTGTGCCATCGACCTCCGCTCAGGGGCTCCCCTTCCCGGCAGCCGCCTCTACAGTCTGACCGTCCCTGAGAAGGCAGCGATGGATCAATATATCTCTGAGTCCTTGGAAGCAGGACTCATTCGGCCTTCCTCCTCCCCTATGGCGGCCGGTTTCTTCTTTGTTGGGAAGAAGGACGGAGACCTTCGACCCTGCATCGACTATCGCCAGCTCAACGAGATCACCATTAAGAACAAGTACCCTCTTCCTCTCATGAACTCCACCTTCGAGCCTCTCACCCAGGCTACCGTCTTTACCAAGCTGGACCTCCGGAGTGCCTACCATCTGGTCCGTATCCGAGAGGGCGATGACTGGAAGACCGCCTTCAAGACTCCCAGGGGTCACTACAAGTACCTGGTAATGCCGTTCGGCCTCACCAACGCTCCGGCGGTATTCCAGGCGCTCATGAACGACGTCCTTCGTGACATGCTGGAGGAGTTTGTGGTAGTATACCTAGACGACATCCTCATTTTCTCCATGACCCTCGAGGAACACATCCAGCATGTCTGCCGTGTGCTGGAGCGCCTCCTCCACAATCGGCTCTTCGTCAAGGCAGAGAAGTGCCGATTCCACTCCGACTCCGTCGATTACCTGGGCTTCATCGTGGAGAGAGGCTTGACCCGAGCTGACCCTCGCAAGATCCGGGCCGTGGAGGAGTGGCCGGAACCCACCTCTCGGAAGGAGTTACAGAGCTTCCTCGGGTTCGCCAACTTCTACCGAAGATTCATCCGGAACTACAGTCAGGTGGCGGAACCACTTACCAGGCTGACCTCTCCCGCCCTGCCGTTCGACTGGTCCTCAGCGGCGTGTGCTGCGTTCGGCTCCCTCAAGAATAGGTTCACTTCCGCCCCGGTCTTGCTCCATCCAGACCCCAAGAGACAGTTCATCGTAGAGGTGGACGCCTCGGATACTGGACTAGGAGCTATCTTATCCCAGCGGTCGGCAACGGACCAGAAGGTACATTCGTGCGCCTTCTACTCGCGTCGTTTCCTCCCTGCCGAGAAGAACTACGACATCGGCAATCGGGAGCTGCTGGCGGTTGTGGCTGCCTTGGAGGAGTGGCGTCATTGGCTAGAAGGGGCCGATGAGCCATTTACCATTTGGACGGACCACAAGAACCTGACGTACATCCGTGCTTCCAAGCGCCTCAATGGCCGGCAGGCAAGATGGGCCAGCTTCCTCAGTCGGTTCGACTTCTCGCTGACGTTTCGCCCTGGTTCCCGCAACACGAAGGCCGACTCCCTGTCCCGGTTACACTCCAAGGGGGCTCCAACCACTGAGGACCCGACTCACATCCTCCCAGAGGCCAGGGTGGTAGGAGTAGTCACCTTGGGCATTGAGGGTGTGGTAAGGCGTGCCCTACGCTTCCATCGCGCTCCAGGCAATGTACCGGTTCATCGTCTCTTCGTCCCCGACTCAGTCCGGTCCCGGGTCCTCCAGTGGGGCCATACCAGCCGGTTCGCCTGCCACCCATTGCACGTTCTCCTTCCTGGCTCGTCGATTCTGGTGGCCCACCATGAGGAACGACGTCAAGGAGTTCGTACTGGCCTGCGCAGTCTGCGCCCGCATCAAGGCCTCCCACCAGGCACCCTCCGGGCTATTGCAGCCGCTTCCCATTCCGAGCCGCCCTTGGTCCCATGTGGCGTTGGACTTCGTCACAGGTCTTCCTTCTTCCCAGGGGAACACGTGCCTACTGACCGTGGTGGATCGGTTCAGCAAAGGGGTTCACCTCGTGGCCCTTCCCAAGCTTCCCTCGGCGGCCGAGACGGCGGACCTCCTGACACGCCACGTGTTTCGCCTCCATGGGTTTCCCCAGGACGTCGTCTCGGACCCGGGGCCCCAGTTCACTTCCCAGGTATGGCGGGCTTTTTGCAAGGGATTGGGGGCAACGGTCAGTCTTTCCTCTGGTTATCATCCCCAGACTAACGGACAAACGGAGAGGATGAACCAGAGTGTGGAGTCTGCTCTTCGGTGTGTGGCTGCTGAGAAACCCGCTTCTTGGAGCCGTTTCCTTCCCTGGGTCGAGTACTCCATCAACTCCATGGTCAGTTCCGCCACCGGCCTCTCACCTTTTGAGGTATCCCTGGGCTACCAACCCCCTCTTTTCCCTGCACAGGAGTCGGAGGTGGCAGTTCCCTCCGTACAGGACCACCTCGACCGGTGCCGTCGGGTCTGGGAGATCACCAGGACTGCGCTGCTCCAGTCATCGGAGCGCGCCAGTCGTGGGGCTGACCGGCGCCGGGTCCCTGCGCCGACGTACCACCATTTCCCCGCCACACGCTTTTTGAGCGATTGCCACTTTCATCACGCAGCTGTCATAGTTTGTGATTAGCACCCCAGAGGGCTTTATATACCTGGACCTTCCTTCTATCGTTGTCGGGTCGTCCTGGAATACAACTGCATTTGCTTGCTTTTTCCCCGTTGCTGTTCCTGGTCTACTTTCTCTCCAGGACCTTTCTGTGGAGAACCGCTGTTGAGAACCTTGTTCCCCGTTTGGAGCTGCGCCTCGTTTTACCCGCTTTACGCGTTGCGCTTGGGTGAGTGGACCCAAACCCCTCTGGATTATTCTGATTGTGTGTTCACTGAAGATTTCGTTTTGTTTGCACTGACTCAGCTAAGTTGTGTGTTGTGGGGAACACTGAAGACTGTCACTGTCAATTGGTTCTGGATTATTCTGATTGTGTGTTTTAGAAGAGACACTGAAGATTTCGTTTTGTTTGCACTGACTCAGCTATGTTGTGTGTTGTGGGGAACACTGAAGACTGTCACTGTCAATTGGTTCTGGACACAGCTAAGGGAGGAGGGAACCACACTGCCTCTGTGTTTCGTTGGACTGTTTCTGATACATCTCTCTCTCTCCGTTTTCCACCTTGAGTTAAAGCTGGGAGTATCTGCAGAGCCGCTACAACGTCACATGCCAATTCCCCACCGCTATCACCAGGAGGATTCTGCAGAGCCGCAGATGACTCTGCCGAAGGCAGTCTCCCTGTTTGTTTGATAATAGTACTTTACCCTTTTTTTGACTCTGTAAATAAATACGCCCTAGTATTTGGCTAACTCTGAACTACCTGTCTGTGCCGTTGCGTTTGAGGTCGGTTACAAACCATAACAGTATCAATTGTTAATAGCACCATAAACACATTGCTTGTTAGATTATAATACATTCATAAGCACTTATAATAAACTTGTTTAACAATTTATAGACTGCTTAAGAATGGTAATAAAAGCCTTACCAGTGTCTTATCATTGTTTATAATAACATTACAAACACATGTATTGAGTCTTACTAACTTACAAGGTCCTTGTAATACGCGTTAGTTATGCTTGTTAACAGTATCATGTGATAATGATACTACAGTATATTAAGGGTTAATAATACCCTGTAGCATCATAAAACATGTATTGTTTATGTATTGATTATAATACATTTATAAGCATTAACAGTTAACTATGTTTTTGCCTGTGGGAAATGGTCCTCCAGTGCAAACACTCTAAAACACGCACATTATTGACGTCTGATGTGAAGGGATTGATTTGTTAATCAATATTTCCATTTAATCCTCAACATATTACAGTCCCAAGTGTGTCCTGGGGCAAACAGGAGTGTGATATGTCATGAGGAGTTTTACTGTCAATACCAGAAATCACCCTTATGTCATATATACAGCAGATATCATTTTACTTCATATTGTAAAACCCTTTTTATAACTTAACTTAACAAAATGACCAGAGATTGCAAGTTTCAAGTGTATTAGAGGAT
>NW_028173374.1:0-5000 GCF_963971535.1 Notolepis coatsorum
GCTTCGGGAGGTTTGCGAGTGGTTTCAGACCTATTGCTCTTGGGTGTAAGGAACCTGGGCTGAAGCATGTACTCTCGTTGCGTCGCCAAGTGTTTATGTATTTGAAAAGCGCAGACCAAACGCTAACGTCTGTGCGGGCAGAGGCTGTGCGGTTTTATTCTGTGTTATATGGTGCTGAACAATGTGACCCTGTGTCTACGGACACATTACTGAGGGATCTCCCTCGTCTCTCTCAGGAACAGAGGACTGAACTGGATACTCCTTTAACGTTTGGGGAGCTGTCGAAGGCAGTCTCCCAGATGACTCCTGGTCGTGCCCCAGGGGTAGATGGTCTACCTGTGGTTTTTTACAAAGGTTTCTGGGACACTATTGGACAGGATCTTTTTCGTGTCTTGCGCGAATGCATTGAGGTGGGGGAGCTGCCGTTGAGCTGCCAGCGGGCAGTGCTGGCTCTACTGCCGAAGAAGGGGGACCTCAGTGAGCTCAAGAACTGGAGACCTGTAGCAATTCTTTCAGCGGATTACAAGTTGGTTGCAAAGTGCCTGGCCAACAGGCTTAACATGCACCTTGAGTCTGTGGTGCACCAGGACCAGTCATATGGTGTGCCTGGGCGTTCAATGACAGACAATTTGTTTTTAATAAGGGACATGTTGGACCTGTCAAGGCAACATAATATGAACTTTGGAGTCATCTCTATTGATCAAGAGAAGGCGTTTGACAGGGTGGACCATGGGTATCTGTATAATGTTCTTGCTGGGTTTGGGTTTGGGGAGAGTTTTATGTCAATTGTAAAAATGTTATACAATGGGGCCTCCTGTCTGATAAAAGTGGGTGGGGGCCTGAGCAGGCCAGTCCAGGTGGGAGGGGGATCCGCCAGGGCTGCCCACTGTCAGGTCAGCTCTACACTTTGGCCATTGAGCCTTTTCTGTGTTTGTTGAGGAAGAGGTTGAAGGGCGTGGGTTCACCCGAGTTGGGGATCGATAGGCCGATATGTCTGTCTGCCTACGCGGATGACTTGACCATCTTTGTCAGGGATGGGGAGGATGTAAGAGCCATAGAGAATAGCCTAGAGGTGTATGCGAGAGCAGCTTCAGCGAGGGTGAACTGGGGTAAGAGTGAGGCGCTGCAGTGTGGGGCATGGAGGGGCCTGACATTACCACAGTTACCGGGGGGGCTACAGTGGGGTGTGAATGGGCTCAAGCTTTTAGGGGTATATCTGGGATCAGAGGGGTGGGTCAGTAAAAATTGGGAGGGAGTAGCACAGTCAATGGTGGCTAGGTTGTCAAGGTGGAAGTGGCTGCTAGCGCAGATATCCTATAGAGGGAGGGTGCTAATAGTGAATAACCTGGTGGCTTCATCCCTGTGGCATCGGCTGGCTGTTCTTAACCCCCCCAGAGGCTTCCTGGCGGACATCCAGAGGAAGCTGGTGGATTTTTTCTGGTCCGGACATCACTGGCTGAGGGCCGCAGTCCTTTATTTGCCGGTTCAGGAAGGAGGACAAGGCCTTATCGACCTAGAGAGCAGGATGAATGCTTTCAGGCTCCAGGCAGCACAGAAGCTGCAATACAGTACAGGAATATTGGAGAATTATCACCTGGTGGCGTGGCGCGGTCACCAGGTGATGAGGGCGCAACGCAGGAAGGTCTCGCTCACCACAGAGTCCACCAGGGGGCCCGACCTAGGATCAAGCTTGCCGCCATCAATCTACCCAAATTCTGTAGGGACAGAAGGACCTATTGGCGCTGGCGGGATAACTGGGAGGACCTCAAGGCGCTGGCAGAACCCTCAGGTTTACCAGTGTGTAAACTGTATCACCTACTGGACACTGAGGAAGAAGCTTGGGCTGGATCGCTGCAGAACCGCGGATGACATCTTCAGTCTCCTAGACAACCGCTTTGGGGACAGGAGCGTGACCGCAAGCCTGATCCTCAAGGACCTGGAAGAAATGCCTGCAGTGCGAAGCAGCCAGCCTAGGCCGATGATAGACCTGGTCCAGGCAGTGGAAACCGCACTGTATGACCTGAAGGACCTTGGAATGGAGGATGTTATCAAGAACCACTTAACTGTCGCCGCCATAGAGAGGAAGCTGCCTATAGGCATGAGAGAGAAGTGGATCTCCTACGAGCGTGACCCCGCAAATGGCGTCACGCCCAGAAGCTACTTCGACAGGCTCTTGTCATTCCTGAAAGGACAGGAAAGGATCCTCGAGAGGCTAGCACAGCTGGAGATCAGAACCACCCACGCTGGCGATAGACCAACCCATCGTGAGATGCTGAGCGACAGAGGTAGTGAAAGACAGTCATTTACCAGAACAACAGTGAGTGATGTCAGGAGGGAGTCCCAGAGGGACCCGTGCACCATGTGTGGAGACAAAGCACATGGAGCGAGACTTTACTTCTGCCCGGCCTTCAAGAAGGCTTCATTGACGGAGAAGAGAGCCCAGGTGAAAAAGGCAGGGATGTGTGCCAAATGTCTTGATTATCACGGGGTTGACAGCGGGTGCAGGGAGAGATTCTTCTGCCATGAGGAAGAGTGTGTGGAAGAGGACGGCCCTGTCGAGCATCATTTCCTCCTCTGCCCCAAGACGCAAGGGAGGAGTGAAGCAACCGAGGAGCCACGAGCTAGGAGAGGACCCCAAGGCCTGACAGAGAAGCAGGAGGAAGTCATCGCTGGGTTTGCGCTCCAAATGGAAGCATTCAAAAAGGCCTTCACGAACAAAACAACCTCCAAAGTGTGCGCCAGCAAGAGCCTGTTGGACAAAAGCGGCATAAAAGAATACCCAGTCCTCATGATGCTCATGGATGTCACAACAAGAGGAGGAGACTGTGTTGGAGCGTTGATGGACCTCGCCTCCAACACCAACTATATCACTCACGGAGCCGCCAAGAGACTCGGGCTGACCGGCGAGCCAATCACACTGGTCGTGTACGGTGTTAGGAAGATGGCAGTCAAAGTCGATACCAAGAGGTATGTGGTGGCAATCAAGGTATGGACCCTGAAGGGGACCTCAAGGTGCCATGAGATGCTCTGCTATGGCCTTGAGGACATTGCCAAGGTGGACCGAGTGGTGGACTCTGAGCAGCTGGAGCTGTTCTTCCCACGTGTCCAGCCAGGAGAACTGACCCGGCCCGAGACCATCGACCTACTCATCAGCGCCCGGGAAGGTCGCTTAGTCCCACAAAGAGTGGGGAGAGTCGGCGATCTGGTGCTGTGGGACGGCCCGCTGGGCAAGACTGTGAGTGGTGCGCATCCAGACCTCTTTGAGGGGGTAGAGTTGACGGCACGCCAATCATTGACCCACTTCGCGCACTCCATGGGGACGAAGGCCGTCGAAGTGAAGAAGCACCTTGCGGTAGACCTGACCGAGAGTGGCTGCCCACCTGGTGCGAAGGAGCAACCTGCATCACTCCCTAACGACCATAGGATCTCACAGTCGGCACTCCTGAGAACGGAGAAAGCCTCAGGAGGGACCTCGCATGGCGTTGAGCCTACACCAGACAGGCCCGGTCTGGTCAAGGTGGGAGGCGTAACGCCACAGAAGCCAAACCAAAGACACTGGTCCAAAAACGCCCCAAGAGGGACCCCGAGTGGAAAGGAGCCTACACCAGGCAGACCCGGTCCGGTCAAGGTGGGAGGCGTAACACCACAGAGGCGAGACCAAGGACACTCGTCCAAAAGCGCCTCAAGAGGGACCCCAAGTGGAAAGGAGCCTACACCAGGCAGACCCGGTCCGGTCAAGGTGGGAGGCGTAACACCACAGAGGCGAGACCAAGGACACTCGTCCAAAAGCGCCTCGAGAGGAACCCCAAGTGGAAAGGAGCCTACACCAGGCAGACCCGGTCTGGTCAAGGTGGGAGGCACAGCGCCACGGAGGCGAGACCAAAGACACTGGCCCAAAAGTACCTCAAAAGGGGCCTCAAGTGCAAGGAAGCCCACACCAGGCAGGCCCGGTCCTGCAAAATGGGATGCAGTTACGGGCAAGGAACTCCAAAACACGTCCGATGAACTATGCCTGGCTGGGCAGGAAGGAGAAGTCTACAGGGCCAACCACGAGGGCGTTGCTGGAACCCTTTCACAATTGAGGAACAATGATCAAGTCAAGGACGTCGAAAGTCGCCTGTTTCTGGCGCAATTGAGGACGCCGAGGATTGCCTGTTTCTGGCACGATTGAGGATGTCGTGGATTGCCTGTTTCTGGCGCAACTGAGGACGTCGAAAATCGCCCGTTGCCGACATAACTTACGTAGTTTTCACGGACGCCGTTGAGCTACCACTGTAGATAGAACGAGAGTTGTATCTTTTCTTTTGTTTCCCTTTAAATATAAGTACATTTGTATGGGTAGAACTATTTGTATGGTTTGGGTAGTTTTCTGAGCCCTTACGGCCAGAATACTAGGTGGGAGGTGGAGAATTATCCAGCGCCTTTCCTACAGAGATATTATTATTATTATCATTATTATAGGGGCACTTATTATACAAGTATTATTTATCATCTGGTGCCACCTAGTGGGCGTTTACTGCAACTGTAGGATGCCTGGGGACTGAGATTTGGACAGGTGAGGCCGATTCAGCGTCTCTGTGACGCACTATTTAAGCGACACACGTAGCCATATGCCTGTAATGAGAAAAGCCCCGTGGGCGATCTAACTGGCTAACGGTACGTTGCATTGTATCATCTCTTGTATGCACTGACTCTGTTCATAACTATCATTTATGTATGTAGCGCATGTGGCTAATGGATGCCGTTTTGTTTCCTGTTTTGTATAGGTAAATAATCTACTGACCGATGCTAAATGCTGACAGCTACTACTAACTGGCTAAATGCCACTACTACTACCAAGCTGCTAAACGCTAAATGCTGCTAACTAAGGACTAATGCTACCAGCTACGAGCTGCCTGAATTGACCATCTGGTGGCTATTAGTCAATTGACAGTGGAATATTGGAGCGTTTGGATGGGATATCCTAAATAAATAACGTTCAAGCAAGAGTCTGAATTGTT
>NW_028173374.1:10000-12500 GCF_963971535.1 Notolepis coatsorum
GAACCATGTTAACACTGCTACGTGTCGTTCTGAGCCGAGCAGAAACTTGTGTTAACACTGCTACGTGTCGTTCTGAGCCGAGCAGGAACCATGTTAACACTGCTACGTGTCGTTCTGAGCCGAGCAGGAACCATGTTAACACTGCTACGTGTCGTTCTGAGCCCAGCAGGAACCATGTTAACACTGCTACGTGTCGTTCTGAGCCGAGCAGGAACCATGTTAACACTGCTACGTGTCGTTCTGAGCCCAGCAGGAACCATGTTAACACTGCTACGTGTCGTTCTGAGCCCAGCAGGAACCATGTTAACACTGCTACGTGTCGTTCTGAGCCCAGCAGGAACCATGTTAACACTGCTACGTGTCGTTCTGAGCCGAGCAGGAACCATGTTAACACTGCTACGTGTCGTTCTGAGCCCAGCAGGAACCATGTTAACACTGCTACGTGTCGTTCTGAGCCCAGCAGGAACCATGTTAACACTGCTACGTGTCGTTCTGAGCCGAGCAGGAACCATGTTAACACTGCTACGTGTCGTTCTGAGCCGAGCAGGAACCATGTTAACACTGCTACGTGTCGTTCTGAGCCCAGCAGGAACCATGTTAACACTGCTACGTGTCGTTCTGAGCCCAGCAGGAACCATGTTAACACTGCTACGTGTCGTTCTGAGCCGAGCAGGAACCATGTTAACACTGCTACGTGTCGTTCTGAGCCGAGCAGGAACCATGTTAACACTGCTACGTGTCGTTCTGAGCCGAGCAGGAACCTGTGTTAACACTGCTATGTGTCGTTCTGAGCCGAGCAGAAACCATGTTAACACTGCTACGTGTCGTTCTGAGCCCAGCAGGAACCATGTTAACACTGCTACGTGTCGTTCTGAGCCCAGCAGGAACCATGTTAACACTGCTACGTGTCGTTCTGAGCCGAGCAGGAACCATGTTAACACTGCTACGTGTCGTTCTGAGCCCAGCAGGAACCATGTTAACACTGCTACGTGTCGTTCTGAGCCGAGCAGGAACCATGTTAACACTGCTACGTGTCGTTCTGAGCCCAGCAGGAACCATGTTAACACTGCTACGTGTCGTTCTGAGCCCAGCAGGAACCATGTTAACACTGCTACGTGTCGTTCTGAGCCCAGCAGGAACCATGTTAACACTGCTACGTGTCGTTCTGAGCCCAGCAGGAACCATGTTAACACTGCTACGTGTCGTTCTGAGCCGAGCAGGAACCATGTTAACACTGCTACGTGTCGTTCTGAGCCGAGCAGGAACCATGTTAACACTGCTACGTGTCGTTCTGAGCCGAGCAGGAACCATGTTAACACTGCTACGTGTCGTTCTGAGCCCAGCAGGAACCATGTTAACACTGCTACGTGTCGTTCTGAGCCGAGCAGGAACCATGTTAACACTGCTACGTGTCGTTCTGAGCCCAGCAGGAACCATGTTAACACTGCTACGTGTCGTTCTGAGCCGAGCAGGAACCTGTGTTAACACTGCTATGTGTCGTTCTGAGCCCAGCAGGAACCATGTTAACACTGCTACGTGTCGTTCTGAGCCCAGCAGGAACCATGTTAACACTGCTATGTGTCGTTCTGAGCCCAGCAGGAACCATGTTAACACTGCTACGTGTCGTTCTGAGCCCAGCAGGAACCATGTTAACACTGCTACGTGTCGTTCTGAGCCCAGCAGGAACCATGTTAACACTGCTACGTGTCGTTCTGAGCCCAGCAGGAACCATGTTAACACTGCTACGTGTCGTTCTGAGCCGAGCAGGAACCATGTTAACACTGCTACGTGTCGTTCTGAGCCCAGCAGGAACCATGTTAACACTGCTACATGTCGTTCTGAGCCGAGCAGGAACCATGTTAACACTGCTACGTGTCGTTCTGAGCCGAGCAGGAACCCGTGTTAACACTGCTACGGGTCATTTGGTTGACTGTGCTCAGGGTTCCCACACGGTCCTTGAAGTGCTTAACCCTTTCACTGCCACACGACAGCCGGTATGTGACAATACAGACGGTTAGCCCTTTACTATCACGCATCCGCGGAGCTAATGAAGCTAATGATGGAGCATCGCCGTCGGTTGTGTGATAGTAAAGGGTTAACCTTCTGTCGTGTGGCAGTGAAATGGTTAAAGTGCCAGATCTTTTTACCAAAAAAAAGGCAATGCCGGGAAATTCCTTGAAAACGGCCCATTTATTCAACAAGGTGCTTAAAAAGTCCTTGGAATTCAAATCAACCGTTCACAACCGAATGTTTTGTTCGTCCGTGATCAAATTGTTCTGAATCAGGAAATCGTAATTTTTTTTCTTTTTTTTTTCGTTTTAATAAAATCTGACGACAGGGAGCTCGACCCCATTGACTTAACATATCTACTGCACACACCCTGTTGTACAGACAGGGAGCTCGACCCCATTGACTTAACATCTCTACTGCACACACCCTGAGGCTGCTCGCACAGGCAGACACACACACTCCTGTAGTCTCGCGAGAGGTGCAGAAATGG
>NW_028173374.1:20000-21711 GCF_963971535.1 Notolepis coatsorum
CTCATATATCAGTTATTGTGTCCCTCACAGATCAGTTATTGTTTCCCTCATAGATCAGTTATTGTGTCCCTCATAGATCAGTTATTGTGTTCCTCATATATCAGTTATTGTTTCCTCATAGATCAGTTATTGTGTTCCTCATATATCAGTTATTGTTTCCTCATAGATCAGTTATTGTGTCCCTCATAGATCAGTTATTGTGTTCCTCATATATCAGTTATTGTTTCCCTCATAGATCAGTTATTGTGTCCCTCATAGATCAGTTATTGTTTCCTCAATATATCAGTTATTGTGTCCCTCATAGATCAGTTATTGTGTTCCTCATAGATCAGTTATTGTTTCCTCATAGATCAGTTATTGTTTCCTCATATATCAGTTATTGTTTCCTCATAGATCAGCTATTGTTTCCCTCATAGATCAGTTCATATTGTGTCCCTCATAGATCAGTTATTGTGTCCCTCATAGATCAGTTATTGTGTCCCTCATAGATCAGTTATTGTGTCCCTCATATATCAGTTATTGTTTCCCTCATATATCAGTTATTGTGTCCCTCATATATCAGTTATTGTTTCCTCATAGATCAGTTATTGTTTCCTCATATATCAGTTATTGTGTCCCTCATAGATCAGTTATTGTGTCCCTCATAGATCAGTTATTGTGTTCCTCATATATCAGTTATTGTTTCCTCATATATCAGTTATTGTGTCCCTCATAGATCAGTTATTGTGTCCCTCATAGATCAGTTATTGTGTCCCTCATAGATCAGTTATTGTGTTCCTCATAGATCAGTTATTGTGTTCCTCATAGATCAGTTATTGTGTCCCTCATAGATCAGTTATTGTGTTCCTCATAGATCAGTTATTGTTTCCTCATAGATCAGTTATTGTTTCCTCACAGATCAGTTATTGTGTTCCTCATATATCAGTTATTGTTTTCCTCATAGATCAGTTATTGTTTCCTCACAGATCAGTTATTGTGTTCCTCATATATCAGTTATTGTTTCCTCATATATCAGTTATTGTGTTCCTCATAGATCAGTTATTGTGTTTCCTCATATATCAGTTATTGTGTCCCTCATAAGATCAGTTATTGTTTCCTCATAGATCAGTTATTGTGTCCCTCATAGATCAGTTATTGTGTCCCTCATAGATCAGTTATTGTGTTCCTCATAGATCAGTTATTGTTTCCTCATATATCAGTTATTGTTTCCTCATATATCAGTTATTGTGTTCCTCATAGATCAGTTATTGTGTTCCTCATAGATCAGTTATTGTGTTCCTCATATATCAGTTATTGTTTCCCTCATCATATATCAGTTATTGTTTCCTCATAGATCAGTTATTGTTTCCCTCATAGATCAGTTATTGTTTCCTCATAGATCAGTTATTGTGTTCCTCATAGATCAGTTATTGTTTCCTCATAGATCAGTTATTGTTTCCTCATAGATCAGTTATTGTGTCCCTCATAGATCAGTTATTGTGTCCCTCATAGATCAGTTATTGTGTTCCTCATATATCAGTTATTGTGTTCCTCATAGATCAGTTATTGTTTCCTCATAGATCAGTTATTGTTTCCTCATAGATCAGTTATTGTGTCCCTCATAGATCAGTTAGTTGTTTCCTCATAGATCAGTTATTGTGTTCTCATAGATCAGTTATTGTGTTCCTCATAGATCAGTTATTGTTTCCCTCATAGATCAGTTATTGTGTTC
>NW_028173373.1:0-10000 GCF_963971535.1 Notolepis coatsorum
GGTATGTCCCGCGTTCACGAGGGTTTCCCCTCCCAATAAGATAAACCTCGACATCATCATTGGCAAATACTATGTTTTTTAACTGAGGGGTTGTATTTTAATGTATTTTTGTATGTATTTTAGTGTATTGTAACCTATACTGATTCCTACTGTGTTTTAATTATTGTACTATGTTTTAATTATTGTTGTGCTCATGTCACCTGCCCCAGAGACTACAGTTGAAAATTAGCCAACTTGGCTAAACTGGCATATTTACAGTCAAATGTTCCTTAATATGCACTGTCTCTGTATTTTAAACCAATAAATACAAATACAAATAGCAGATAGGGCTGGGTTACAAACATCTGGAGGTCAGGTTAGGGTCAGGTTAGGGTCAGGTAGGTTCAAGTACAACCAGCTGGTTAAATCCATATTTTGAGCTAAACATCAACCGTGTTTAAAAGCGTCTGCATTTCCTTGTAGGATTTTATGTCAATATTGATGGAGTGCCACTGATGCACACCCCTTAGATCTCACACACACACAGGCCCACGCACACGCACACACACACACACACACACACACACTCTCTCTGAGCATGACTAATGGCTACACTTAGGATAATGCAGGTTGGGGTCAGTTTATGGTAATGAAGGGACAAAGAGAGACAGATGATGATGAAAGAGACGCTGGTTTTGTCTGAAATCTGTATCGGTAATAAGACCAACCCACTGAGGACCTGGTCTAGACCGGAGCGGTTAAACCCAGGGTCCATATCCATCATGTGGTGGTGACACCTGGTTGTCATGGAGATAAAGCTCTTACACGCCCTACACCGACTTCATACATAAGATAATATAAGATAAGATATTCCTTTATTGGGGCGACAGTGGCTCGGGAGGTAGATCAGTCGTCTGGTAATCTGGAGGTTCCCGGTTTGCGTCCCACTCCTCCCTGGTAGCGTGTCGAAGTTGCTCCCGATGAGCAGGTCGGCACCTTGCATGGTCGCCTCTGCCGGCGGTGTGTGAATGTGTGAGTGAACAGGGTAAAATGTGACGAACAAATTGTAAAGCGCTTTGGATAAAAGCTGCTATATAAATGCAGCCATTTGTCATTTACCATGATAATCCTATGACTCACCCCCCCCACCCCTACTACTCACACTCCCCCCCCACCCCTACTACTCACCCCCCACCCCTACTACTCACCCCCCCACCCCTACTACTCATGCCCCCCCTACTACTCACACCCCCCCCACACCCCTACTACACACACCCCCCCCCCACCCCTACTACACACACTCCCCCACCCCTACTACCCCCCCCCCCCCTACTACCCCCCCCCCCCCTACTACTCACTGCAGCAAAAGTTGAAAATAATGTCTTCAAAATGTGTGGACTGAGTTTCTCTCTGACTGAATGAGTTCATTCATCAACTCGTTTTTAGATGTGAAGCAGCTCTATGACCAGTAACGTCACTAACTCTCTCACTCACTCACTCACTAATTCAGTCAGTCACTGTTTCAGTCACTCACACTTACCGAGTCTGCCCCCTAGTGGCGTCCCACAAGCGTTCAACTTTTTGCACAGTTTAAAAATACAGACAAATTATAACCAAACAAAATAAAAAAATAAAAATATATATACAGCACAGGGAGAGGCAGAAAACCCAATTGGCTTATTTTGAAGGCTCCACCTAAATTAAGCGGCACACATAAGTGCCTTCCGGGGGAAAGAAACTGGGGTAAAAGCAGAGACGAATGCGTCATGGGAGGGACGTGTGTGCCGTCAGACTTTCGGTCTAGACCGCTTAAGGATCCATCTAAAGTGAGGGAGAAAATTGCTGCGTGACCCGGCAGCGCTAAAGACATCGGGGACCTCAGTGGACGCGGAGGAGGCTAACGACCACAACTCTCGGATGGAAAGATAATAAGTGCTCAAGAAAGAAGACAAACTGTTCAGAAACCGTATACCTGATTATGATGCGTTTTGTATTTATATAAGCAGGGTCTAAAAGGTCCCTCTGCATGGAAAAAACAAAGCAATTATTATCCAACTATAAAAAGGAAGGAATCTCTGCGTGTCTGTGCATCGGTGGGACGGCGTGTCCTCTGCACGTCTCAAGACCCCTTCACCTGCTCGCCTTCACACTCGGTGGAAGTACTGCGGAGGACCCAGGGAAGTGCAGGGTCGAGTGTGAAGATGAGCGCTTCTCAAGAATGCCGCAAGCAGCCATACCACAGGTCTCTACAACGCTGCACGCAGCCATACCACAGGTCTCTACAACGCTGCACGCAGCCATACCACAGGTCTCTACAACACTGCACGCAGCCATACCACAGGTCTCTACAACACTGCACGCAGCCATACCACAGGTCTCTACAACGCTGCACGCAGCCATACCACAGGTCTCTACAACGCTGCACGCAGCCATACCACAGGTCTCTACAACACTGCATGCAGCCATACCACAGTTCTCTACAACGCTGCAAGCAGCCATACTATGGGTATCTATAATGCCGCAAGCAGCCATACCACAGGTCTCCACAACGCTGCAAGCAGCCATTCCACAGGTCTCCACAACGCTGCAAGCAGCCATACCACAGGTCTCTACAACGCTGCACGCAGCCATACCACAGGTCTCTACAACACTGCAAGCAGCCATACTATGGGTATCTACAATGCCGCAAGCAGCCATACTATGGGTATCTACAATGCCGCAAGCAGCCATACCACATGTCTCCACAACGCTGCAAGCAGCCATACCACAGGTCTCTACAACGCTGCAAGCAGCCATACCACAGGTCTCCACAACGCTGCAAGCAGCTATACCACAGGTCTCCACAACACTGCAAGCAGCCATACCACAGGTCTCCACAACACTGCAAGCAGCCATACCACAGGTCTCCACAACGCTGCAAGCAGCTATACCACAGGTCTCCACAACACTGCAAGCAGCTATACCACAGGTCTCCACAACGCTGCAAGCAGCACTTCCTGGGACCAAGCAATCGGCCCACTGCTGGCCACGTGCTCTGAACAGGCACCCCTCCCTCCTCCCCGACAACACTGCTGGCAGCAGAACCAGGAGCCAAGCAAGGCCTGTTCCAAATGAGCACATGTTCTGAACGGGGCACTGCACAATATGCACTGCAGTTCTATTTAAGAACCGCTCCTAAACATGTTCCTAACATTCACGTTGCTAACGACATGTTCCATGTGCATTGACCCAGTGCCCCGACCGGTTGTACTAGCAGCAGGTGGCCCAAACTAACCTGATGAAGAAAGGGTTAAATCCCCCGTTACTGGGCTGTCCGGTTACCAGTAGGGATGCACCGATCCGATATTGGTATCGGATATCGGTCCCGATATGACTAAAATAGCTGGATCGGGTATAAAAAAAGAATTTAAAAAATATCCGATTTTCTTTTTTTTTATATATAATACCATATAATAATAAATAACAATTCAGTACATTTATATCTATGTGTTAATTTGTTACATTTTGTTTCACTAAGTTAGGAAAGTAATGTTTTAAGTCAAGCCTGATGTTGCCTTGCACAAAAGAATGATCCCAGTCTCTTCCACACAGTGAGGCATACACAGTTTATTAATTTAATTGAACAATGGGTATCAGATGGGTACTCGATATCGGCCGATACCCAAAGCCCACGTATCGGTATCGGGACTGAAAAAGTCGGATCGGTGCATCCCTAGTTACCAGGGAATGATGTGTGATGAGGACAAAGGCAGCCAGGGGGGAGTAACTAGCGAACAACGCTGGCAGCGGTATTATCCACATCAGCTCTGTGTAGACTGCTCTGAGCTGTATGTTGAACATCTGTCCAGATCTGCAGCGACAAAGACACACACACGCACATACGCATGGATACACATTATGCACACTGTCGCGTGTGCACCAAATAGTTCTAATGGCACGCAGGCGCACACACACACAAACATCCAGAGAAATAATCACACACGTGTACACACAAGCACGCATATGTGCACGTTCTATACACTGTTGCGTGTGCACCAAATACTTTTCTAGTGGTGTGCACGCACAAGAGACACAAACACATACACACATACATGTACACAAGAGACGATACAGTACAGTACGCTGATCCTAATAACACACACAAACAAGAATACAGAAATTACACACAACATGACAGACTGACCCATGAAGATAGATAAACACTCACAAATGTGCACACACACAAACAAAATATACAGATATCATAGACAGAGAGAAGGCTGCACCACACACAGATAAACACACAATCAATCGCACATAAACAAGTGGGGCAGATAGAAGACTGAGGCACTCGCACATCATACTGCATGAATCATTGAACAAACACTTGTTGACATTTACAGTATAAAACATTTAAGACAGACACACACACAGGTTGATCAGGGACTATTGAACTTAACGAAGCATTCCTTTCTCTCTCGTCTCGCTCTCTCTCTCTCCCTCCCTCTCTTTCTCCATCCTCCTGTTTCCCTGGCCTCCTCACGGCAGACACTTTCACCTCTTTCTCATCGCCCGTCCTCAAAAAATAACTCCACCGCCATCGTTCCTGCTCCCCGACACTCCACCTCAACCCTCCCTCCCTCCCCCCTCCAACACTCTTTTTCTTGTGGTTTTTTATGGAACAAAATACTAAAAAGTGAAGGGGGCCCCTGTTTCAGGATATTACCGCCACCTCGAACCCCCTTTCATCTCTCTGTGTCTAACTCTTGATGGGTTTTTAGTTCATTGATCTAGTAAAATTTGATGTAAAATGTCTGATATCTTATATCTGTGCTTGTGCAGGCTGTAGGCTGCACCCTGCTCTCTGTCTGTGTCTCCCTCCCTGCATGTGGCGTGACCTGCCGACCTCGTGGCTGTCTCCTTCCACACACACACCCACACACACACAGGGCCCCCTGTACATCCTGACTGTCTGTGGCTCCCTCCTCACACACACGCACGCGCACACGCACACACACTCACGCGCACACATCTCCCCCACCCAGCTGTCAAGGCCGTGATTTGTGGAGATGTTGTTCAAGACTAGGGGTCTCTCCTGGTCTACATCTGGAACCCATTAGCCCCCCTTCTGAAACAAGCACACACACCGACTAGCACACACACACACCACACACACCCATACATACACACACAGATACATATACACACATACACCCCTCCCCTCCTCCTCTGTATAAATATGTCATGTAATGTGGATATTCTTCCCTTCTACTGGTGGTGCGAGAGGTGCGAGGAGCTGAGCCCGTGCGGGGTGACTGTTCTTCTTCTCTGTGTAATAAAAGCTCCGTTTGAAATACTCTGTCTTCCGCGAATCTTTTGGTCGACTGGTCCACTAACCATATCAATTCAAGGACTCACGAGGGACAGGTTATCCCTTTCAAATGGAGGTTCCAGTGAGAATTGATGTGGGCCAGCAGCAACCAAGGACTGAACGAGGAATGGAGACACGGAGGAGAAGACGATGCAGAAGATCCAGACATTCACACCAGCTGTCTGCAGCGCGTCTGAAGATACCAGCAGCAGCCCCTCAGACGTCCGTGACCAGACCACCAGACGACCAGGTGACAGGCAGGAGGAGACGGAGGACAGGCCAGGATGAAGAGAGGCAGACCGGAGGAGATGGCAGCTGAGCAGCAGAGACCCGAGATCGTCGACAGCAGCCAGGCACCGCACCGCAGATCATCGACGACAGGCAGATCATCCACGACGAGAACCGGGGAAGCGGCAGCAGGAGAGACACTGAGCTGAGCTGGAGTGACGGTGGGCCAGCTGGCGAGAGGTGGAGGGGACAGTCCAGATACACTGGGAAGGCAGCAGACCAGAGGAGACACGTTTGTCTAGGGGACCGCACCCTGGAACGGGGACCAACTCAGGAAGTGGCCCTTGCCCTCTAGGAGACGGGGCCGACCCAGGTGGGCGGTGTACTGTAACAGAGGGAAGGTAGCGCCCTGATGGACGTTGCGTGTGCCTGAGTAAGGGGGGTCCAACGGGGTTACGTGTATCGTCTGATAAGTTGAAAATCTGTGTTTCTCTCTTTCTTCTTTCTTCTCTCTCTCTCTCCCGCTCCCCCCCCCCCCCCCCCCCCATTTCTCTCTCTCCTCTCCTGATGTTGTTATCCCGTCTGGTATTGGATGTGATGCATGTAGTTGACAATCGATGGGTACAGATCCATCAATGAACTGTTGTGTTTGGCATATGGATTTAATGTCAAAAAGGGGGATTGATGGGTTTTTAGTTCATTGATCTAGTAAAATTTGATGTAAAATGTCTGATATCTTATATCTGTGCTTGTGCAGGCTGTAGGCTGCACCCTGCTCTCTGTCTGTGTCTCCCTCCCTGCATGTGGCGTGACCTGCCGACCTCGTGGCTGTCTCCTTCCACACACACCCACACACACACAGGGCCCCCTGTACATCCTGACTGTCTGTGGCTCCCTCCTCACACACATGCACGCGCACGCGCACACACACTCACACGCACACATCTCCCCCACCCAGCTGTCAAGGCCGTGATTTGTGGAGATGTTGTTCAAGACTAGGGGTCTCTCCTGGTCTACATCTGGAACCCATTAGCCCCCCTTCTGAAACAAGCACACACACCGACTAGCACACACACACACCACACACACCCATACATACACACACGGATACATATACACACATACATACACCCCTCCCGTCCTCCTCTGTATAAATATGTCATGTAATGTGGATATTCTTCCCTTCTACTGGTGGTGCGAGAGGTGCGAGGAGCTGAGCCCGTGCGGGGTGACTGTTCTTCTTCTCTGTGTAATAAAAGCTCCGTTTGAAATACTCTGTCTTCCGCTAATCTTTTGGTCGACTGGTCCACTAACCATATCAATTCAAGGACTCACGAGGGACAGGTTATCCCTTTCACTCTCTCACGCACACACACACACACACACACACACACACACACACACACACACACACACACACACACACACACACACACACACACACACACACACACACACACACACACACACACACACACACACACACACACACACACACACACACACACACACACACACACACACACACACACACACACACACACACACACACACACACACACACACACACACACACACACAAGCTCTAAAGATTGCCGTTATCATTGTATATCTATATTCCATCTCATTCCACATTCCCATCAGCGCCATCCGTTGTGCTTCTCACGCGCCAGCGGGGGATGTGCAGCGTCCTGTTTTATCCAAACTGTTATACCTAAATCTCATTGCACACGTGTCGATACCATCCCGTCATCCTGTCACGTCTTGGCGGTGATATTAGAAACCTACCGTGATGCATCTACTATAATCTTGCATCTTGTTACGAACTGGCCCAAGCTCGCAACAAGAAAGGGGAGACACAGGCACAATTTAAGAAATAACAAAGAATGCATTACAACTAAACTAAATGAGCAGCCAATATATATGAGTATCAGTGTGTCAGCAGTAGGGGTGGAAATCGCCAGAGACCTCACGATACGATACTATCGCGATACTTGCGTCACGATACGATATTATCGCGATACTAAATAGATCGCGATATGCTGAGTATTGCGGAATATATATATATATATTTTTTATCAAATTTAATTTATTACCTTTTTTCAACTGCAAAGTAAAACTTTGTCAATATGTTTTATCTAATAAAATAAAGTTCAGTCTGTTCATCTCACTTCAATCATTTTTATTGCAGAACATGGTATTTTCTCAAGCAGACAGATGTAAACACTGTAATCTGTGTTGCATGTACCTGACAAACTGAACTGTTTGTATTACAGTCATATTCCAACTTAACTGAATGCACATGTGTGTGTGGACTACTGTACTATTACAGGTATTGAAATTAACAATGCAACTTCCTTATACAAAAGAAAATGAATTTTTTAAATTTTTTATGAATAATTAAATATCGATAATTGCCGTCCCTGTATCGATACAGTATCGCCACGCAAAGTATCGCGATACTACTACTTATCGATTTCCCCCCCACCCCTAGTCAGCAATGTGTGGATGAGTGTACTGTATGTGCAGCATGAATGTTGTAGGTGTAAAAGCCAAGAAAGCAACCAAAACAAATGAACCAAAGACAGCAACCAAACAAAGTGGGGAGTTTGCCAGAGACCAGAGGCAGCCTCTCTCTATTATCCTGACTGGGACACACCGGCCCAGGTGTGCCCCAATCAGCCTGACGAGCCCCCAGCTCTGCTCTGCCAGCTCCACCCACCAATCCTCTGAAGCAGGGACACAGAGCAGAGCAAGCCAACACAATGTGGGGGAGGGTCGTCACAATAGCATGGGGATTTTTAGGGGGTACAGGATGACTTGGAATAGGGACATGTCTGTCCATTGAGCTGGAAAGACCACTGTGTGGAGAGACCAGTGTCACCACAGAGGTCAGGAACTGGGGTGTCGAACGTTGCCCCTCTGATCATCCAGCCCCTATAGTTCAGGGTCCCGTTATGTCCGGCAGCGTGGCTACTGGCTTCATGAGTAGAGCTCCGGACTCATGATCGGAAGATCACCGGTTCGAGCCCCGGTCAAGGCTGTTGGAAAGTGGTGTTGTTGTCCAGCAGGGGGCACTCTGTCCTCTGGACTAGTCAGTAACAATGCCCCCGTTACGGTGATAGGGACACCGTACAGCTGCGAGTGCCGTCCTTCGGATGAGACGCTAAACCGAGGTCCTGACTGAATCTCGGTCTCTAAAGAACCCAGGACGCCTATCGTGAAGAGTAGGGGGTTCCCAGACATTCCTGGCCAAATTCCCAATCAGGTCTCTGACATCAAGGCCACCTAATCATCCCTTCCCCTTAATTGGCTGATTTCAATCCCCGTCTCCTGAGCCGTTCAGCCATTGTGTGTAGTGTGATGTGTGCCGGGTGCCAGTGTGTATGGCAGCCATTGAGCCTGCGTAGCCCAAGGTTGGGTGCTACCAGTGGTGGTGAAGGATTTCCACCCTGCGTTGTAAAGCGCTTTGTGTTTGAGAAAAGAGCTATATATACTGTAAATGTAATTAATTATTATTATTATGACATGGTTCTGGTGTCGGTATGAGTTCTCACTTCCCTGGGACCAGACAGGTCCCGTCTGGACCGGTTCTTGGGACATGAATCTCTTCAGAGTAAAGTTATCAAGAAGGCACCTTCGGGCCCTGGCTGTGACATCATCGGCCCTGGCCGAGGGGCTTTGGTTCTGGCTGTGACATCATCGACCCTGGCCGAGGGGCTTTGGTTCTGGCTGTGACATCATAGGCCCTGGCCGAGGGGCTTTGGTTCTGGCTGTGACATCATCGACCCTGGCCGAGGGGCTTTGGTTCTGGCTGTGACATCATCGACCCTGGCCGAGGGGCTTTGGTCCTGGCTGTGACATCATCGACCCTGGCCCAGCCCATGTGCGTGTTGATCCTGGTAGTGTTTGTTTCCCGTCCGTGTGATGGATGGCCTCCATTTAGCCAAGCCACACAGCCATTTGTTTACGTCCGCTACTGGCCAGTATCCGCAATGACACGTGCACACGCACACCCCCACAGGCGAAGGCATGCATATAACTCATATGCGCAGAATGCAAATGCAGTGAAATAGATATCAGTGTAAAGTGGGCCGTCAAGAGAACCGCTCTTCTCGTTGATGGCTGAGACAGACAGGGTGCGTAAGAAGGGATAGAGAGAAGATGAGAGAAGAGCGCTACGGATGGATGGAGAGGGAGAGAGAGAGAGAGAGAGAGAGAGAGAGAGACAACATTCACATCCTGCTGATACCAGCATCAACACTAGGATCATTGGAGTGTACAGCTTCATGTGTAGAGGACGGATTTGTGTGTGTATATATTATGCGCATTCATGTGTGTGTGTGTGTGTGTGTGGCGCTTGTGAGGAACAGCGGGGGGGGGGGGGGGGGGGGGGGCAGTCATTTGCATGGTAACCATTTCAGACGCCAGTCTCTCATGCTT
>NW_028173372.1:0-1000 GCF_963971535.1 Notolepis coatsorum
CATATCAACTTCTACAGAGGGTAAGCATGTCCCCTTCCAAAAAAAATCAAAATCTAATCATGATGAGCAGGACAATGTCTCTATGGAAAATGTGAAAGAATTGATGGAACAACAGAAATTATATTATGTGGAAATGCTTAACAGACAAGAGTCAAACTTCATGTCCTTCACCAAGATGATCATGGAATCTATCGAAAATCGAAAGAGCCCACCGCACTGGGAGTGTGAAACCAGTAACAACACTGATAAAGCAAGACCAATTGTTCTGAAACTCCTGAGGTACAAAGATAAAGATCTCATACTTGCCAAGGCGAGAGCTCACCTCAAGAACACCTTAATTTATGTAAATGAGGACTTCTCTGACTTGCTAAGGAAGAAGAGAGCTGACCTTATTCCAGCAATGAAACAGGCAAAGGATGACGGAAAGTATGCTGTCATTAACTATGACAGACTGGTGATCAAACCGCGAAAGCCTCAAGGGATGATTCCAACCACAAACACAAGTGAATGTCAGTAGGAACCCCTATGGTGGCTCCTTTTAATGATCGCTACCAATCTATCATTGTCATCTTCTTCACTCAACCAATTTGACGCTCATTTCCAAACGTTCCCTACATCAGTCTCTGGTATACATTACATGCTAATTCCAACCCATATGATCAAGCAAATTAACTTTTAAATGACTCGCCCACTACGTTGCTTCAGTCAGAAAGTGAATCTCGGGACTCATCAACATCAAACCTTTTATTCAATAATCACCCTGACACTAATTGTTTTGCTCAAATGAAACAAGTCTCTGGAATATCTGACTACTTCAGTGAGAACAAATTCAAATCCGCTGTTGATCCGGAGTGACCTTTCCCTCATTCATAGTCTGCAATCTGCCAAAAAACTAGGATACTTTATGCCTTTGTTTGACTAACATTGACTTCTCTTTTAGTGTAATAGGGCTAACAGAAACATGGGTGTCTAAAGACAATGCTGATTTGTATGAATTCAA
>NW_028173371.1:0-20514 GCF_963971535.1 Notolepis coatsorum
TCTCTCTCTCTCTATATATATATATATATATATATCCTGATAATGGTATAGGTATTTGTCTGATGGACAGACTCTAAATCATCACATGAGCAAACACGCAAAAGCACCTTAAGTGACTTACACACCACACAAGCACAGTTATTACATGCACACACTGCTGCTATTTACACTATAGAATAATCTTTCTTTTTTTATCCACATTTTTTCTTTTTACCTTGTGTAGCAGGGTGGATTATCCCTGCTTTATGGGAGTGGTTGTACACGGCCACCTGGAAGCGAGAATGCAGCAGAGCTGAGTCCAGCTGGATCTCCGACTGTAGGCCAGGAATGTTGAAGTGGAGGTTGAGCAGCAGGAGTGGATGAGGCCTAGGATTCACTGACCTAGGGATGGTACTCTGGTCCTTCTTGCCCTCCAGGGCGCGTGTATGCTTTCTACAACGCAGTTGGGTTTCCGGGTTCCTCTGATTGGCCACTAAGCCCACGTGACCCTACGCTATTACGCCCCCCTTATCGCCGCCAGTTATCGCTTACGCCCGCGCATGCGCATGAGCCGCGACAAGCCCCTTGTAACGAATCATTAAAAAAATATACCGTTAACTGGAATATGTTGTTTCTTTACACATATGTTGGATTATGTACAAATCTAATCATGACATTTAAGACATGCATGCCATACAGATAGATATATCTCTGACTCTGAGCACCTGAAGACTGTGCTATTAAACCAGGAAGTGCAGCACTATGTCAGCAGAGTAGTACCGTAACGAATCATTAAAAAAATATACCGTTAACTGGAATATGTTGTTTCTTTACACATATGTTGGATTATGTACAAATCTAATCATGACATTTAAGACATGCACGACATACAGATAGATATATCTCTGACTCTGAGCACCTGAAGACTGTGCTATTAAACCAGGAAGTGCAGCCTCTATGTCAGCAGAGTAGAGCTTCTACTACTGCAGTGCAACACACAACTAACACAAGACTAGAGTGAACAAAAGCGCTCATGGACCCGTGGTCTGTCATTGAATGCTCGCGTGTGTTGTTCGTTGGATTCGTTTTGGATTATTTGGCCACCAAAACAACTATCAAAACGTACACGGACCGCGGTCTCACGTTGACTGGCTTGTGTTGTCGCGCTGTGTGCAGACACTGGATGAACCCGCCCACCTCTACCTTTGATTGGCTTACCATGGCATTTTACTCAACCTCAGCCAATCGCATGCTGAGGTTGGCTGAGAAGGACTAACCTCGTTCCCAGCTTTATATAATGCCTCTCGGCTCAGAGATCTTTCTGATGAAGCCAGAGTTGCGCGTTTTTTTATTGGTTTGTCATGACAAACCAATTACATAATCCAACATATGTGTAAAGAAACAACATATTCCAGTTAACGGTATATTTTTTTAATGATTCGTTACGGTACTACTCTGCTGACATAGTGCTGCTCTTCCTGGTTTAATAGCACAGTCTTCAGGTGCTCAGAGTCAGAGATATATATATCTGTATGTCATGCATGTCTTAAATGTCATGATTAGATTTGTACATAATCCAACATATGTGTAAAGAAACAACATATTCCAGTTAACAGTATATTTTTCTAATGATTCGTTACGAGGGGCTTGTCGCGGCTCATGCGCGGGCGTAAGCGATAACTGGCGGCGATAAGGGGGCGTAATAGCGTAGGGTCACGTGGGCTTAGTGGCCAATCAGAGGAACCCGGAAACCCAACTGCGTTGTAGAAAGCATACACGCCTCCAGGGCGATCAGCAGTAGCTCCCCACACACCCACACTTCCCCCAATACTTCCTGAGCCCTCCCACACCTGATGGCCGTAAGATAGATGATATATTCGCTCCCCAAAGCAGTACTCTTCCTTAATGATGAGTGGAGACCTTTCACAATAAACTATAGGCAGGGGGTGGGGAAAGGGTTAAACAATAATGAGCATTACCCGGAGAGAAAAGGGTTAGACAAGATGCACATTAAAGACACACACACAGTGCTCCCATTTACGTCTCCTTTACTGGAAGTCTGATTCAAGATACAAAGGAATTACTCAAATAGGAAAGTTATTCCCACACTGGGCACCTAGTGCTCTCGCTCTACAATACACATGGAGGGAAGCTATTCCCACACTGGGCACCTAGTGCTCTCACTCTGTACTACAGACACAGTAAGAACCTCTTCCCTTTAAGGGTTATCTACTGTTCCGCTTCGCGGTAGGTGAGCACAAGGTAAGGAGTAAAGGAGTTCAATGGGAATTTTATAAAGAACCACACATTATTATTACACTCAAAAGAAATTAACAGTGGGCCCACATTAGCAAATAAAAGTCCTATCTAAAGCCGGCTTTTCCCCCAAAACAATAAATGATTGGGGCGCCCCTAGACACTGCTGCCAGCATTCGTTCAAAGCACCGTTTATCTTCGCACTTAGAGAGCCTGCGCCACACAGTGAATTGTCTACCGATAACGTTTCAGCACTCGAAGCGCCGCTGTACCATCCAAAATGGTGGGCCTGCTCTCACCACCAACCGTCCGGGTGGTAAGATGGACGCCGGGCGATCCCGCGATACAGGCAGCGGGGCGGGGTAGACGCTGGGCAGGTGAGCTGCTGGGGCAACGGCTTGGAGGGGCTGGAGGAGCGTGCAGTGTAGTGACGTCCTCTGCTGGGCTGAAGAGGTGGGCCGACACGCGGGCTAAACTGTGGTGCTAGCCTAAACAAAGCTAAGCTGTGGGTCGTGGTGAACCCCCCTGCTATGACGCCTATACACAGCTAAGGCAAGGTGGACAATATCTACCACCTGGTCTTCGGCATGCGCTCATCCGCGAGTGCATTCACAATGTCTCTTCCGCATTAACCAAACGCTAAGCTATCACATACTTCTAGAATAACCCGTTGTGTAACTGAGTTTATCTCTCGCGTGCTGAATCTCCGGAGCTCCAGTCCAGTACGTCTTCCTCCCTCTGTGGAAAACGATGAAGAGGAAGCCCCTCCCTTGGCACCGCGCTCTGAGCCCGTACTTCTTCACCTGTGCCTCCCTGCCCAGCGTGACCACCAGCGCCCCTGGCGGCACCTGTATCCTGTCCCACTATGAAGAGTCAATGTGAGGATAGGGAGAATCAAAGAGAGCAGCAAGTTAAGTGTCAATGTCGGGGTAGGGATGATCAAGAGCGGTCAGCCGGTTACACAACGTCCTCGTGAACACAGGGAATGCAAAAGATTAGCATTAGACACCTTGAATAATAGTCATACATTTTCGGGTGTCTACACTTGTATTGTATAGTTTGTATAGATCGTTGTATACTGTTGTACAAATCTACTACAGTTGAGGAGTTGGGAAAAACAAGCATCTCACGTGTGTCTGAATGTATGTACATTTTCAAAAGCTGTGACAATAAAATAATCTGAATCTGAATCTATAGTTTCTTTGGATGGGCATTAAAGAGCAACAGTTTGATATGAGTAAGCAGTAAATCTTTATTTATATACCGTAACATCTTTCAATACAATAGAGCAGTGGTCCTCATAATGGGATCCGCAGACCCCCTAAGGGTCCTTGAGAGGATATATAAGAACATGTGGCTTCACTCTCTTCTCTGTTATCACAACTACATTTACATTTAGTCATTTAGCTGATGCTTTTATCCAAAGCGACTTACAGGTTTTGTACGACAAGTCAGCAGGAAGGGTACAACTCTATCAGCTGAGTAACAATGTTCATCAAAGTGTTAAGTGCTACAGTGTAGGTTAGTATATTAGGACAAGTGCATGACAATAAGGTTAGTTAGGGTTCGACTTTTTTAATCTTTAATAAAAAATGTTTTTAAATTTTTTAAATTTTTTTCATTTTAGATAATGATTGAAAAAGTGCGTCTTTAGTCGAAGGCAAAAGATTGGACGGGTTTCGGCTGTCCTAACTGTGGTGGGAAGTTCGTTCCACCATTGTGGGGCAAGGACCGAGAATAGGCGGCTTCTCTTTGATGACCCTCCCGGAGCTCGGATAGGAGTGGGTCTGAGGCGGCCAGACGATGCAGAACTACAGTATAGATATTCTAAATATATTCTAAATCCTATCGTAACAACAAAAAATCTTCTGAGATGAGGGTCTCTGAGGGTCGTCGGCCACATGTGTGTGAATTCGGTTGAGAATCACTGCAGAAAAGTGACAAAGTGCTTCGCAAATTCTGAGATCAAGATAAAAAGCAACAGCATATAACAGATGAATAAAACGCCTGTGTATGCGATGCATGCGTTCATAATTGAGTGTGAGTGGGAAAAGATTAGATTAGATTCAATTGTCATTATAAGTTTGGCATCCAACCAGAGTGCAAATGTAGCAGTCAAATGCAACAGCAATATACAATGTACAGGTGATTAAACTGCGTATAAAATATACAAATGAGTACTACTGGGTGTAGTGCTGATCAGATGTATGTACCTATATGTGTAATACCAATATGTACAGTGATACAGGTATAAAGACAGTATGGAAGTAGTACTGTCCAGCAGCGTAACTAGTAAGAGTAGGTAAGGCATATGCACAGTAATGGTAATGAATAATGGTCACCCTGGCTGACCCCCCCGTTCCTCCGTTAACGTACAATGACTCCATTAGGACTTCCCCTTTCACTCCCGCTGGCCTGTAAAGCAAATAATCGTCGAGTCCCTTTTGTCTTTCCGCTGATGCGGGCTATTAGCCGAGCATCTTGGTCTGGGCTGCGTCATCTTTGACAGAGCTATCCTAGAAGACCCCCCCCACCCCTGTCCTGTCCCTCTCCTCCCCTACCCGGGAAACCACAGACCTCGGCATCTTCTCAGCCCCAAGGTGAAGAGGAGAGAACAGAAGGAGAGAGAGAATATACAAATTAGTACTACTGGGTGTAGTGCTGCTCAGATGTATGTACAGAGTTGTAGTTTAATATCGCTGCTGTCGGGACAAAACCTCATAACTCCAAAAACCCAACTTTTCAGCAGATGAAAAAAACTAACACAGATTTGAGGGTGAATAGAGTTAGGAGGTTTAGACAGATGATCGGTTTAATGCTTTCCCATTGTTTAAACTTTGTAAAACCCACAGACACATATGGAGGATGATCTACGGAGTTGATTTATATAATAATAAAAAAAATTAAAAAAATGGAGTGAGGTTTTGTCCCGACAGCAGCGATATGTACAGTGATACAGGTATAAATACAGTATGGAAGTAGTCATACTGTCCAGCAGCGTAACTACTGTAGTAAGAGTAGGTAAGGCATATGTACAGATATAGATATAGATAGATATAAAACCTCTATTGAAATAAGCAAACATGGAGGGAGATAGAGTTTCAGCAGTTGGTTTTGACCCTCATGCTGATGCTGTTTATTCTCTCATCTCGCCTGTTTGCTTTCTGGACCTCCTCCTCTGGGGCGTCTCTCTCAGACGCCTTCGCTCAAAGCTTATTTTTCTATCCATTAAGTGTCAATTGTAGCGCGACCCCAACAGCGGGGCCCCCTGTATATTTATCTATCTAAAGTCATTACTCCGGGTCTTCTGAGGACAGGATCCCACCCAGGGAGAGAGTATGGACAACTCGTCTTGTGATCAGCATTGCAGCCGCTTTTATGCAACGCGGGAGTCTGGAAAAGGATACTGATATTTATTTCATAGGGCCTTCTGTTGGCGCTGTGAAATCCGTCTTCAGTCATTCAATCCATCAATCACTCAATCAATCAATCAACTTCCTCAAGTGAATTGCGGTTCAGACCAGTGTTGTGTTTAGAGAAGATGATAGATGCTGGTTAAACCGCGTGCTCCTTCCTCCCCAGTGTCCAGTGTGCCTCCACAGCTGCGAGCTGAGGTCCCAAGACGGGACGTCGCCATTAATGATTGGTCGGTTCCCACTGTTTTTCGGCTTTGTCATTGGTCAGGAAGATTAATAGCTCTTCCTGGTTAATGGGTAATGGTCAGCAGCTGAACCCCGGCTGACCCCCCCCGTTCCTCCGTTAACGTACAATGACTCCAATAGGACTTCCCCTTTCACTCCCGCTGGCCTTTAAAGCGAATAATCGCCGAGTCCCTTTTGTCTTTCCGCTGACGCGGGCTATTAGCAGAGCATCTTGGTCCGGGCGCCATCTTTGACAGAGCTATCCCAGAAGAAGCCCACCCCCTGTCCTGTCCTGTCCCTCTCCTCCCCTACCCGGGAAACCACAGACCTCGGCATCTTCTCAGCCCCAAGGTGAAGAGGAGAGAACAGAAGGAGAGAGAGAAAGAGGAGGGGAAGGCCACAGAGGCAACCTGTGCTTCTCAGGGTCCGGCTGAATGGAGGTTTTTAGGTATTCATTGTGGCCCTCTCTTTCACCCCCGCTCTCCATTATTCAAAGCATTGGGGGAGTCCTCCGGCTTGGCGTGGGTCTGAGCTCGCGTCCCTCACAGCGAGCACCGCGCTCCGCGGGCCGCGCTGGCATTCTGATCATAACCCTGTGGCAGCAGCTTTGTGAGCGGCGATGGGAGGTGCTGAGCAACAGGGTTCCTGCCGCTCTCACTCCCTTTGTCCCCCTGGAAGACGTCCTGGCCTGGATTAAAATAGGCCTGAATAGAGGCCGCCCAAGAAATGTATTTCTTATGGCAAAGAGTTGGTTATTGGGGAGGAGGTCTCTCTCTCTCTCTCTCTGTGTGTAAATGGTAAATGGTGTATTTATCTAAAGCGCTTTACAATTAGTTTTTTACCCATTCACAGTTAGGGGTTAGGTGTCTTGCTCAAGGACAGACACTTTGACACGTTGCCCGGGAGGAGCGGGAATCGAACTGGGAATCTCCGGACACTGTCGCCCCTGTGTGTGTGTGTGTGTGTGTGTGTGTGTGTGTGTGTGTGTGTGTGTGTGTGTGTGTGTGTGTGTGTGTGTGTGTGTGTGTGTGTGTGTGTGTGTGTGTGTGTGTGTGTGTGTGTGTGTGTGTGTGTGTGTGTGTGTGTGTGTGTGTGTGTGTGTGTGTGTGTGTGTGTGTGTGTGTGTGTGTGTGTGTGTGTGTGTGTGTGTGTGTGTGTGTGTGTGTGTGTGTGTGTGTGTGTGTGTGTGTGTGTGTGTGTGTGTGTGTGTGTGTGTGTGTGTGTGTGTGTGTGTGTGTGTGTGTGTGTGTGTGTGTGTGTGTGTGTGTGTGTGTGTGTGTGTGTGTGTGTGTGTGTGCGTGCGTGCGTGCGTGCGTGCGTGCGTGCGTGCGTGCGTGCGTGCGTGCGTGCGTGCGTGCGTGCGTGCGTGCGTGCGTGCGTGCGTGCGTGCGTGCGTGCGTGCGTGCGTGCGTGCGTGCGTGTGTGTGTGTGTGCATGCGTGCACATGTAGACACTTTATAGAGCAGTCGTCAGGTAATCTGGAGGTTCCCGGTTTGATTCCCGCTCCTCCCGGGCAGTGTGTCGAAGTGTCCTTGAGCAAGACACTTAAACCCTAACTGCTCCCGATGAGCAGGTCGGCACCTTGCACGGTCGCCTCCGCCGTCGTCGTGTGAATGTGTGAGTGAGTGGGTCAAATGTGAGGAACAAAATTGTAAAGTGCTTTGGATAAAAGCTGTTATATAAATGCACCATTTACCGTTTACACGTGTGCTTTCTTGCTCATGCGTTCCAGGAGGGGCGGGGCTGACTCTTGTTTGGCAGGCGCCAGTGGCATTAAATGACAGTGTCATTGACTAATTCCTGGCGCTGTGGTTTATAAGGTTCCGTTTACTAAATGTCAGCCACAGACGGCGGACTGACCTGGATAATATTACACTTCTACTCTACTACTGGTTTCCTCGTTTACAACCACAGAGCCCATAAGGCCGGGTGAAGACAACACCGTTAAACTGCCACTAGTCAGACTGGCCTTTGGAGGACCGACAAGAATACGCTGTGTGTTTATTAGCTATTTAGGGGTGCAGTGTTTGTTTAGTATCTGTTACATTATGTCTAAGTGATTTTGATAGCTTGGTATAATGACCTTAAAAAAGATTAGACCAGTCCAGTGAAAATGTATAACTTCTGTGCAGAGATATTGTAAGTGGTAGTATTTCTCAAAATGTTGCCATTCATTCACATGCTGTACAAGTCACGATGGATTAAATGTATTTACCAATGGGTTATGCAAACGTGAAGTTGCAATTATTTAGTTTGAAAAAAATAAATCAATAAATCAAAACATAAATCAATCCAGCTCCAAAGATTTCTACCAAATCATACCTCCCAACGACACGCATATGTCCATGGCTACCAAATTCTATAAAGATTTATTTGACAATGAGATTAAAACGTTAACATGTTAAAATTCTACATGCAGCTGCTTTAATGATCAAGAATAACCTTTATTTGAACATTCCAATCCGCAAGCTATATCGATATCCCGATATACAATGAAAAGGTCTTAGCGAGAGGCTTTAATTCCGACTGACCTAAAATGAAGACGTCATACCCTGGAAAGGCCCGCGATATTTAATACCTTCTACTTCACGAGTCAAAACATAAATCCACGATATTTATACCTTGCCCTACTTTTCAAGCAGATCCTCCTCACTGAAACATCTGTGCAATAAACATCCTCTTGTGACACTGATGGAGTAAGTGATAATAACGATGACCCGGAGGGATGGGGGAGGGGGGACGGGGGGGGCGCATTCTTCTGCTCACCACACGCACTTTCACCACACGCACTTTCACCACACGCACTGTCTCCCTCTCTCTCTCTCTCTCTCTCTCTTCTCTCTCTCTCTCCTCTCTCTCTCTCTCTCTCTCTCTCTCTCTCTCTCTCTCTTTCTCTCTCTCTCTCTCTCTCTCTCTCTCTCTCTCTCTCTCTCTCTCTCTCTCTCTCTCTCCACACTCCATCAGCACGACGCAGACCCCCCGCTGTCATGTAGTAATAAATGTTCAGCACCATAATCAATTTGCAATGCTTGGGGAGCATCTCCCTTGATTTAGGCTGTAAAAAAAAGAGAGAAAGAGGAGAACAGAAGAGAGGAGAAGGTCCTTGAGAATGTGGCGAGAGCGCGAGGAGGAAGGAGGAGGGAGCGCGGGGCTGTATTGGTAGAAAAGGCTTCCCGTGGCGTAAATAGTATTCATGGCTGACAGAGTGGTCATGGAAGACAGAGGAGGGTCTTCTTCTCTGACTCATTCTCCCCCCCTAGCCCTTTCTTCCTGATGCGCTGCGCCAAGGGCCTCCTTTTGTGCCCTAGCAGCAGGTAGCACCGGAGTGGCAGTCAACCCTGGAGGCCAAGAGCCCCCCCCCCCCCCCCCCCCCCCCCCCCCCCCCCCCCCCCCCCCCCCCCCCCCCCCCCCCCCCCCCCCCCCACTCCTCACCTCCCGCCTCCCCTCATCACCCCCACCTAACGTGTGTTTTGTGTGTGTTGTGAAAAAAGTGACATTTTTTGTATGTATCGTATAGAATAGAGCAACACACTAGTAGTGAGGCGACCGGAGGTTCCCGGTTCGATTCCCACTCCTCCCGGGCAGCGTGTCCTTGAGCAGGACACTTGAACCCGATGAGCAGGTTGGCACCTTGCATGGTTGCATGTGTGAGTGAATGGGTAAAGTGTGAGGAACAAAATGTAAAGCGCTTTGGATAAAAGCTGTTCTATAAATGCACCATTTACTATTTACCGATTTGGGCCGATATCTCTGACCAATATCATGCAGAATGCAGAATGCAACTTGTAATGTATGACGTATATCATGCCAATTAGGATACCTTATATACACTGCACCTGTGTATACTGTATACTTTAATTACTCATAGTATATATTCAAATGGCTGGTGTTATTGACAATATTTATTGTAACGTACAGTATAATATAACTGATGGGGCATACAGACTCTCATATGTACCTTTGATTACACTGCCTACTTGCTCATATAAATGGTAAATTGTGCTTTTATATAGCGTTTTTATCCAAAGCGCTTTACAATTTGTTCCTCACATTTTTACCCATTCACTCATACATTCACACACCGACGGCGAAGGCAACCATGCAAGGTGCCAACCTGCTCATCGGGAGCAGTTAGGACCGGTCCTCTCCCTTTCACGAGCGCAGAGATAGTGTTTCTGGCTGTGATGACATCGCAGTCCGTTTTCCATTCACACTTCTGTCTTTCCTTACGCTTGAGCCCCTTTGTACCTCCTACGGGCGACTATTATGGGAGATTAATAAGTGTCTTGCTCAAGGACACTTCGACACGCTGCCCGGGAGGAGTGGGAATCAAACCAGGAACCTCCAGATTACCAGACAACTGCTCTACCTCCTGAGCCACTGTCGCCCTGCTTATATTCATTTAATTATCTGGTTTACACTGCTTATTTTGATCTGTACTATAATTGTATTGCCCCTGCCCATACCTGTACCTCCCCTTCCCCCCTCCGCCATGCTGCTGTGACGCCTGAATTATCAATAAAGGAATATCTTATCTTATCTTATTTTAGAGTTGAGTCCTGTTAAGTATAATTGATTAATTAAGCGCCGCCCCCTATATTTTCTTGATGGATCAGGAAAGGATGTTTGAGATACAGTAGGTACATTTCTATGCATCTGGCACACTGTCCTCTGCCTCTTCGTCTGCTCTGTGCGGACGGCCATTCCAGTTCATAAATTGAACCACAGTTTGAGAAACATAAAGAAATGTACCCCAAGGCCGCAAGAGATGAAAGCAAATCGCCATTAATGGGCCATAATGTGGCCACATACCGGTCTATTACTGTAGCAAACTCAACATTCATATTGTGGGTTCGCTATAGCCGCTTGGATGCTTGTGATTCCAGACCCTTTCTCTCTCTCCCCATAGTAACTGGAGGGGCTTCCCCAGTGGGAGGCTAGCTGGGCCGTGAGGCTACAGAATGGAGCTGCCCACTTAGCACACAGCCTAATCAAATAACTGGCCCTGCGTGGTGCCCAGCGTGAGGGACGTCCCCAGAGGGGGAGCTTGACCGGGGGCCGCAGGTACCTTTCAGGGCCGCCTGGCAGGCCGTCTCCCAGACCCTCCGATTCCCGCTGCTAGAAATTTGTCGTTTCTTTCTGGGAGTGTCAGGCACGGGGCCCCTGATGGGAGATTTGTTGATATGATAACTCGATTAGGCCCCAGGATGGATGACACAGTGGCAGAGGGCCAGCCAGCGGCGCCCCGGGGAGGCCCTGATCCCACTCCTTAACCTCTCCTCAGGAGACCGGCGCTCTGCACCTGCCCTTGGCTAATCACTCTCACCGCTCAGGGCACTGGTCAGTGGAAGGGTTGAGGTCAGGGCCTGTTTAGAAGGGCAGTACAGCTTGATGTCAACTTTGTTTTTTTTTGCCTCCTGACATCAAAGACTTTCAGTGGTGTGAATTTCAATTTCACAGTGGATGGAGTTTCACTTTGCAGGACGTTTTAAGTGATTCTATTGCATCATCCACTCAAAAGAAAACCTGGTTAAATAAGAAAATAAGAAGCTTGATCACATATTTTTTTTTGAAAATGGCTAACTAGATTAATTCCCTTCCAGATTGTAAGTCAGTTCACCTGGCCTTTAGGTGATATGTAATCTTTCTGTCGACAGTTGTAAATGTTTCCTTTGATGTGAGAGAAGCTTCCACTGCTTTCATTATTATCACTAGTATCTGGGAGGTTTGGTCGAACTCAGTTGAACTTATGGAAGAAGCCAAGATCAGCGGTGGTCATTTCATTCGTTATCCACCTAATTAAGTGTAATGATTATCCTGCAGATTCCCCTGTTACCGTGCCAAAGTCTTATGATCCTGCTCAGTGTCTTGTCTTTCCAGAGCTTTGTCGGGAGCGGTTCAACAGGAGTTCACGGCTGAAATCAGATGTCCTCAAATCCTCCAGGGTTTCATTAGCCGCGGCCCTCAAATTCTCCCTGCAGGTTTTCACCACTGCCAGGGGGTCATTAGCCCGGGACCGCTGCGGCCCTCAAACTCTCCCCGCAGGTTTTCACCACTGCCACGAGAGAGCCGCGAAACACTCTGGATGCACAATACTCACTCTGTCTCTCTGCAAGGTTATTCGCGGCGTGGCGTACAGGGGCCACTCAAGTCAATTAAGTTCACATCTCCGCTTTGGCCAAACAAGGGATTGTGGTGATGTGAGGAGCGCTAAAGACCAAACAGGAGCCTCCCCTTCCAGCCCCGGCATTGAGGAGCAGCTAAAAGGAGACCAAACAAAGGCCGGCCCCTCTGTGTCTCAATGACTCCTCTCTTTGTTGCCTCCTCGGCGCCCATAAAGGAAGAGGGACGCTCTTGTTTGCCCAGGAGGTGGTTTAATGGCCCCGGGCGGAACAATGGTGCCACATTCAAGCCGGCCAGAGGGGCTTATTATTTGGGGCCGTCCTAAAGCGCGGGGTCCCGGGACGTTCCCACTGGGGCCTCGGGTGAATGGCGGCGATGGGCGGGGAGGGCCAGGGAGGGCGTCCAGAGGGAGAAAGGGGACCATTGAGGTGACAAGCAGGTTCCATCTGCCCCCAGTGCCTCCTCACCTTGCATCTCGACAGCTAGGGGCCTCTCCTTGCACAAAGGGCAAATTTAGTGTGTCGGGATGGCTTAAAATGCTCACTTTAGAACCGACCATTGAGGGAAATATCAACACCGTGGACCACGGAACGGCACATTCAGCCTCTCCTGCCCCCTTTCCATTGACCGAGTTCCTTTTCCTTTCAGCTCCTTTTCTCCGTTTGGCTCCATTCAACCCACTTCTCTCATCTCCCAAATTCTCCGGTCCGAGCTATTTTTCCCATACCTTGCAAAGGGGCGGATGACAAGAATTAAGTTAGTTCTGGCCCGGCCCAGAGGTTTTGTCCCCTCAGTGCCATGGCAGGTATCTGAGGCTATGATGAAATGGATCATCAATCACCGGCCCACCCTCTCTGCTGAGCTTACACAGACAGCGCGGCCTCGGGGGGTTCACAAAGCTGCCGCAGATATGCAGTCAAATTCAAAGTTTACCATTTAGCAAGTGGCTTTTGACTTGATTTAAATGAAAGTGCAGGTGACGTCAGTCTATCGGTAAGTGTTTCGCTGTAAGATCTTCACATAAAATGTGTACCTACAATGCAATAAGGCTTTCTATCAACACTTTGTGAAAAGAAACTCGTCGTTTTCAAGTGTCACTGTGTCGAAGATGAATTATGGGCTGCGATAGTTCTGTCAAAGGCCATAATTAGCCTCACAAGATTTTCCGACTATGATTAAGCTGAAATTCATCAAAGCTATTATGTGTTTTCATACGGTTTATCGTTCATCATCAAACGTCTCTTGCACACCTGAGTAGAGTCTTTGTGACAGGTGCGTCGGGGGAGTAAAACATACTTTTGGCACGTCTGTCTTCACTCCCCCAACAAAGTCCTTTATTACAGGACTTAACTCAACGGAGACCGAGACGTTGTGTATAATAAAGGACTTCATTGAGCGAGTGGAGACAGTGTGTGGGTGTTCCAGAATGCAGTTTATTGTGAAACAAACCGATCTCTTTCTAGATGGACCGGGAAAGAGGGCCGGTCCTCTCCCTTTCAGGAGTGCCGAGATAGTGTTTCTGGCTGTGATGATATCGCAGTCTGTTTTCCATTCACACTTCTGTCTTTCCTTACGTTTTGAGCCCCTTTGTACCTCCTGCGGGCGACTATAGTTGTGCTTCTTAATGTGTAATAGAGTTTATGAAAATCATAATACATAAGTAGTCATTATTAGTTATTAATCATTACTAATCAATCATTAGCCACGTGTGATTTGGCTACTTATGTAATTTCATTAAATTTGTATTGGTTCCGTTCATGTCAATGCACATCTCCACAAAAGCACAACAGCATAATTTCATAATAAAAAGCGCCTCCCAATTTGCACATTCCATGAGCGAAAAGGAGCAGAGAGAAGAACATTTTATTTTGCCTGCCCCCTTACTTTAACAATAAATAAACAATAGAAATAGATGCTCTGTCAATTACACATATTTAACAATCAATACTTACAATAACATGCTAAATAAAAAAGTCATATGGAAACCTGTCACCCCTCAACTTCATAAAGTCTAAATGCTCTTTATTTATAAACCTTCTTGAACTGAAAGATATTTGTACAACTCATTCCATAGAGAATACCACAGTTTTACGCCACATACTGAAATACACATATCTGCTTTAACTAGAAACAAACAACTTCTGCAAGCTTTCTTATGGCCTATGATAGAACCATTGCACATCTTTGCAATTTACCATTTCATCTTCCAGCACAAGACAATTTCAAGTTGAAAGAAAGCTTTATTGTATGTGGGCTTTTATTTCATGTACACATTTAACCGATCACATTACTATTTCATCAGTAAACAGGTTCCTCCATGCAAGCCCACAACTAAAGTGGGAGTGCTTGATATTAACAATGCACAGACTGAACTACATCTAAGTTAGGTGTGTTTCAGAGAGGTCTGAGTTGGGACGTTCTATAGATGCAGAAATGCTGACTGAGTTGATCTGAGTTGGCTTGAATGGCTAAAATGTTAAAACACCCACGGCCAGTTCCAAAACAGAACTCTTCCAATTTACTAACGACGCCAAATCTGATTTCAATTTCTTGATTGAATTGAAATGCATCTAGATATGCAGATGACACAGTGCTCATTCTAAGACGAGATCAACCTTTAGAATGTCACCGTTCTTTAAGCGTCCCTCCTGGGTCTCTACTGAATAGAGGCCATTATCCAAACTCCCATCAGAACACTCATCGTAGCAGTAGCCCTGGAATAACATACGGACTCATGACTATTCAGCACAGATTATTTCGCCCCCCAAAAATAAAAAACTATGAGAAATGATTAACAAGTGTACTATCACTATGTTTTCTCAGGACCCCGTCGGGGGGTTAAGGCCATGGGAACGGCTGCTGCTAAAGGAATGGACACAATCGTCCATGTCTAAGATCATGTGTCTGGGTCTGAGGGGAACCTGTCTGAGGAGGCCTTCGAGGCCTTCATGGTCACCACACCACTCCTGGCCTCATAGTCCCCCAGCCACCCCGCTGTGCGGCCACCCCGCTGTGCGGCCACCCCGCTGTGCGGCCAGCAGCCAGCGCCGAGGCTTCCCACGGGGCGGACCCAGCAGGGGCCGTGGGCGGCAGGGGGGGATTGCACCCGTGTTGCGCTGGGCTCTATGTTTGTCTTTGTGTGTGTATATGAATGTTTATGTCGGAGCATGTGTGCGCATGCATGTATGTGCGTGCGCGCGCACGTGTGTGTGTGTCTCTTTGTGTTCTCATATTCATGTGTGTGTGTGTGTGTGTGTGTGTCTCTGATGGTCATGTGTGTGTACATATGTGTTTGGATGTGAGTGTGTTTGTTTATACACAAGCATTATATGTATGTGTCTCTGTATCTCTACCTATGTCTTTGAGTCTCTGAGTGAGTGAGTGAGTGAGTGAGTGAGTGAGTGAGTAGGCTAAGTGAGTGAGTGGGAGGAAAGCGCTTTTTCGCCAGATGCCTTATTTCCCAGAACCCCTAGCGGGGTGCCAGGGAGGTCCCGCTGGGGTTCCCACTGTGGGACATACATCTCCCCCAGGGGAGTCCATAGTCGCCTAACGATGGGACACATTTGTCTTCCTCACGGGCCCTGGCCCTGACACGCTGAAGTGTTCCGTTCATGGTGGCATATCCAAAGGTGAAAGAATGCATGTGGTAGGGTGCTTTATCAGTCTCTGTGGGAATCTGTGTTCGCTCTCAGCGGTGGAGAGCTCTTAAAGACCATTCAGGATTGTTAGCGGTGTTTACTAAACTGTTGAGGGAAACATAATCTCATGTCTTGGCACTTGGCTCTTTGTATATGCGGTCAACTAGTCAACAGTCAAATGTTTTTGATGCTAGTTTATTTGGGCTGGGGGCGATTTAGAAGAAATAAACATCACGATATTCAAAGAGTCACATATTGGATAATCCAGTGGATGTATAGGCCTGTTTTTATTGGACTGCAGTATCACACTGAAAATAACTTTTAATGATTTTCAGAAATCCTTTTTTCTTTTAGTCATTAATTTAGACAACAACATGTCGTATCATGATTCTAAATATAAAAGAAAAACTTGACACAATAACAGATTCTGAATGATAAATATCAATATATTCCCCAGTCCTAAGTGAGATATTGATTAAAGTGTCCATGTAGTGGCGAAATTACTTCTTAACTCGTGTGCAATTGTGTACAGTTTTTTTTTGTTTTGGCCATTTTGTCCAGTTTAATATCCAAGTACCATTTCATTCCAGTCTTCCATTCCCGGAGATTGGCGACATTTAGTCAAATCCTGCTCTGGGGATGTAAATGGGAATCCCAGTCAATAAAATATCGTATAGTTGATTTAAATTTGATAAATATCCCACTCCCACCTCCAATCATGCCAAGCTCGGTCCTGAATTTGAATCGAAGGCTGACATCACTGTCACTTTGCTGTTATCTTTGGTTCATATTCAGATCAAGGCCCTCCTGGTAACGCGTCAAATCACAAGCGCAACACATGCTCTTGATGCCATTTTGAGGGCCACTTAAAGGAACACGCCAACATTATGGGAAGTTCCCTGCATCCTCTGCAGAGTCAGACAAGAACGATACCAGTTTCCTCTCTGTGCGTTAGGTAGAAAGCTATCCAGCTGCACGTTAGCCTAGCCTAGCACAATGCATGGAAGCGGACAGCATTGATTAGCCTAGGCGTTGGCCAACTAACACGTCTCCCTGAGTTTAAGCTAGACTCGAGCTAGACTGTCCGCTTCTATTCATTGCGCTAAGCTAGGCTAACGTGTCACCGGATAGCTTTCTACGGAGAGGAAACCGGTATCAATCTGGTATCTGTCGTCTGACTTTCCCATAATGTTGCCGCGGTCCTTTAAGCCACAGGGGTTCCCAAACTTTTTCAGCTCGAGACCCAAAAGAGAAATTTGGTGTTTCCCCGGGACCCACACTTACAAAAATACATCATGAATTGCCATAACATACATTTATAAACTACTGATAAAGAACACGACAAACCATGAATTTCAAATGTATATGAAATGTATTTATTTAATTATAAAAGTACATCACAGCAATAATCAGAGTGTAATGTTAAGTTGCTCACCACCTCATAACATATGTACATACAATTTTGTAACACTTTTAAATGAACAAACATGTTCTACTCTCCTTTCTATTTCTCACCCCTTTTTCAACTCTCCATTTCTTACCCCCTCCCTCCGTCCCTCAACCTTAAACCCCAACATTGAGCAACATTCTGATTAATTTGTACTGACTTATTTAAAAATTCTACTGACCTGACATCATGCTAGAAGGGGTATAATATTTCATCTATGGCACAATGAAATCTAATGACGTTTTCAACCAGCAGATCTATTCTGGGCTTGGTTTTTGAAAGTGCTATTCTGAGGTCATGCTGAGCATTTAGTCTATTTCTGTATTTGTTTTTCAGGTATGCTAGAGTAGAAACCCCAGATTCACATAAGTATGTGGTGCCAAACTGAATCAACACATCTATTTTATTATTATTTCGTTTTTTATTGGCGACCCAATACAAAGGGGTCCGCGACCCATTTTGGGTCGCGACCCAGAGTTTGGGAAACGCTGCTTTAAGCTATTGATGTTCATTGATTTCAAATCTTAGAATTAGATTTATGATTTTTTTAAACATTAAATATCAGGTATCGGTGGTTGCACCAATAACATACATTGTTGGAGGCGAAAGGGTTCTGTTTCGTAAACATAACCAAAACACTAAACAATCAGGTAGGTGGTGTACCGGCCTAAGGTATCCACGGTGAATGTTTTGGAGCGGGTCTTAGAAAACAAGCCAAAGCAGGCGTTGAAATCACCTCCGAAGGCGAAGACTCGCCGGTTTTAAAACAGGGCCTTGTTTTAGGAAAAGGGCACCGATCAGTTTACGATACCGTTGAGATTCCGCTTCTTTCCAAAATACGAGAGAGGCCAGGGGGGGGGGACGCGAAAGGTCACTCTCTGCTGCCTCACTAGCCTACATCCCCATCCTCTAGCTTCCAGATCCATTGCTGGGGATTATATAATCACACACCATTATTCTTCCGCTGTTTAAAAGCACATCAGAAGACGAAGTGAACAAGAGCAGAGAGGTGGGGAAGAGGGAAAAACAAGCAGGGAAAAAAAGAAAGATAGCAGCCTATGCATGGCCATGGATGGCTCTCCAGAGGTTGCTTTTGCATGAAAGAGGGGCCTCTTTCTCTCTCTCTCTCTCTCTCTGTCTCTCTCGCCTGCTCGGCGGAGAGCGAGTGGTGCTTTGTTTGCCTCCAGCCAGGAGGTAAAACTGAACTGCAGAATGCCAGGCTGCCAGATGATGAAAGGCTCTGGCAGCGAGGGATGCTCTGAGCCTGCACCAAGAAGCTCAGAGCGAGAGAAAACGCTCGCTTCTCATTTCTTTCCTACTACTTTTTTTTTTTTGCTCTTATTTTTTTGTCGGTTTTTCCAGCATTGGGCCTTTTTTCTCTCTCTTTTATTTTTTTATTCTTTCTTTACATGCGCCCGCACCGCAGCCTTGGAGCAAGAGCTCCTCGTGGGAGACGGGTGGATGGATGGATACAGGAGGAGGAGGAGGAGGAGGAGGAGGAGGAGGAGGAGGAGGAGGAGGGGGAGGAGGAGGAGGAGGAGGAGGAGGAGGAGGAGGAGGAGGAGGGGGAGGAGGAGGAGGAGGGGGAGGAGGAGGAGGAGGAGGAGGAGGAGGAGGAGGGCAAATGGATGGGCATGGAAGTGTCTGTGTGTGTGTGTGTGTGTGTGTGTGTGTGTGTGTGTGTGTGTGTGTGTGTGTGTGTGTGTGTGTATGTGTGTGTGTGTGTGTGTGTGTGTGTGTGTGTGTGTGTGTGTGTGTGTGTTTGCACGTGTGTAGTTGAGAGGAGGGCGATGCATCTTCGTGTGTGCAACCTTTATTACCATCACACACACATGCGCACACACATGCACACACACACACACACGTGCACACACACACACACACACACACACACACATACACACACACACACACACACACACACACACACACACACGTGCACACACACACACGTGCACACACACACACGTGCAACCTGGAGTAACGCGCCATTGGGGCAGCTGAGGAACAGAATGTGTTCTATGGCAATTTAGATAAAATATCTAAATGATAGAGGATATCAATAAAAGTTTTGTTAAACTGAATTCCATGTTTGAGAAAGTGTGTGATTTGTTTTTAATTGTATTTGTATTATTTGTTTTACTGACAGGATACGTTGGGGAAAGAAATCTTTGCCATAATTGGTGTGTATCATTTTAAGAAAATGGCCTTTAAAGGTGATCAGTTTCATGCATAATTATCTAAATAAACTTGATATTGCTAAATAATACTTTTTTTTAACCATTTTATGAACCTTTTCTATATCCTCCACACATTCCCAAATTGACACTAAGAACCAATAAAACGTGACTGACTTTGTGTACACACACACACCCACACACCCACCCCCACACCCACACCCACACCCACACACACACACACACACACACACACACACACACACACACACACACACACACACACACACACACACACACACACACACACACACACACACACACACACACACACACACACACACACACACACACACACACACACACACACACACACACACACACACACACACACACACACACACACACACACACACACACACACACACACACACACACACACACACACACACACACACACACACACACACACACACACACACACACACACACACACACACACACACACACACACACACACACACACACACACACACACACACACACACACACACACACACACACACACACACACACACACACACACACACACACACACACACACACACACACACACACACACACACACACACACACACACACACACACACACACACACACACACACACACACACACACACACACACACACACACACACACACACACACACACACACACACACACACACACACACACACACACACACACACACACACACACACACACACACACACACACACACACACACACACACACACACACACACACACACACACACACACACACACACACACACACACACACACACACACACACACACACACACACACACACACACACACACACACACACACACACACACACACACACACACACACACACACACACACACACACACACACACACACACACACACACACACACACACACACACACACACACACACACACACACACACACACACACACACACACACACACACACCAGCCCAGCCCGAAGCAGTGGGGGCTGAAGTGGAGCCACAGACCCAGTGGAAGCCCCCGTCTCTCCGGTCAGTCAGCCCGTGCCTGGCCCTGCCAAGACGGCTGTCTCCCTGCCATAATCCTCTCTGAAACAGCGGGGGGGAAATATGATGCAAGGCGTCAGCAACACCATCAAGATTGTCTTTTTATTTTTATTTTTTTTATTTATTATTTCTTTTACAGTAAAGCTA
>NW_028173370.1:0-40000 GCF_963971535.1 Notolepis coatsorum
TCTCTCTCTCTCACTCTATCTCTTTTTTAACATGCATTCTTTCGCCGGTTATGTTTAGGCATTAAGGTTAAGGTTAGGCATTGTTTCGGAGTTGGTTAAGGTTAGAAGGGTTAAGTTTAGGCGCTATTAAGGAGCTGGTTAAGGTTAGAGTTTGTCTTAGAGAATGGCAATATTCTTTCGGAGTTGGTTATGGTTAAGGTTAAGGTTAGGCATGGTTAAGGTTAAGGTTAGGCATTGTTTCGGAGTTGGTTATGGTTAGAAGGGTTAAGTTTAGGCGCTGTTAAGGAGCTGGTTAAGGTTAGAGTTTGTCTTAGAGAATGGCAATAGACAGCCTATTTCCGTGCTGCAGCGCGAGGCAATAGACAGCCTATTTCCGCGCTGCAGCTCTCTCGCGCTGCCGTGGTCACATGGGCGTCATGACCAATCAGAGAAAACGCGGAAGCACGCGACGTACTCTTCCGCTGGGAATAAGCTACACGCCTTCAGGACAGCAGGTCCAATGTGAACACAGCTTCAGGACAGCAGGTCCAATGTGAACACAGTGCTTCAGGACAGCAGGTCCAATGTGAACACAGCGCTTCAGGACAGCAGGTCCAATGTGAACACAGCTTCAGGACAGCAGGTCCAATGTGAACACAGCTTCAGGACAGCAGGTCCAATGTGAACACAGCGCCTCAGGACAGCAGGTCCAATGTGAACACAGCGCTTCAGGACAGCAGGTCCAATGTGAACACAGCGCTTCAGGACAGCAGGTCCAATGTGAACACAGTGCTTCAGGACAGCAGGTCCAATGTGAACACAGCGCTTCAGGACAGCAGGTCCAATGTGAACACAGCGCTTCAGGACAGCAGGTCCAATGTGAACACAGCGCTTCAGGACAGCAGGTCCAATGTGAACACAGCTTCAGGACAGCAGGTCCAATGTGAACACAGCGTCAGGACAGCAGGTCCAATGTGAACACAGCGCTTCAGGACAGCAGGTCCAATGTGAACACAGCGCTTCAGGACAGCAGGTCCAATGTGAACACAGCTTCAGGGCAGCAGGTCCAATGTGAACACAGCTTCAGGACAGCAGGTCCAATGTGAACACAGCGCTTCAGGACAGCAGGTCCAATGTGAACACAGCTTCAGGACAGCAGGTCCAATGTGAACACAGCTTCAGGACAGCAGGTCCAATGTGAACACAGCGCTTCAGGACAGCAGGTCCAATGTGAACACAGCTTCAGGACAGCAGGTCCAATGTGAACACAGCGCTTCAGGACAGCAGGTCCAATGTGAACACAGCGCTTCAGGACAGCAGGTCCAATGTGAACACAACGCTTCAGGACAGCAGGTCCAATGTGAACACAGCTTCAGGACAGCAGGTCCAATGTGAACACAGCTTCAGGACAGCAGGTCCAATGAGAACACAGCTTCAGGACAGACAGCAGACAGCAGGTCCAATGTTTACACAGCGCTTCAGGACAGCAGGTCCAATGTGAACACAGCTTCAGGACAGCAGGTCCAATGTGAACACAGCGCTTAAGGACAGCAGGTCCAATGTGAACACAGCGCTTCAGGAAAGCAGGTCCAATGTGAACACAGCTTCAGGACAGCAGGTCCAATGTGAACACAGCGCTTCAGGACAGCAGGTCCAATGTGAACACAGCGCTTCAGGAGAGCAGGTCCAATGTGAACACAGCTTCAGGACAGCAGGTCCAATGTGAACACAGCGCTTCAGGACAGCAGGTCCAATGTGAACACAGCGCTTCAGGACAGCAGGTCCAATGTGAACACAGCGCTTCAGGACAGCAGGTCCAATGTGAACACATCGCTTCAGGACAGCAGGTCCAATGTGAACACAGCGCTTCAGGACAGCAGGTCCAATGTGAACACATCGCTTCAGGACAGCAGGTCCAATGTGAACACAGCTTCAGGACAGCAGGTCCAATGTGAACACAGCGCTTCAGGACAGCAGGTCCAATGTGAACACAGCGCTTCAGGACAGCAGGTCCAATGTGAACACAGCGCTTCAGGACAGCAGGTCCAATGTGAACACAGCGCTTCAGGACAGCAGGTCCAATGTGAACACAGCTTCCGGACAGCATGTCCAATGTGAACACAGCTTCAGGACAGCAGGTCCAATGTGAACACAGCTTCAGGACAGCAGGTCCAATGTGAACACAGCGCTTCAGGACAGCAGGTCCAATGTGAACACAGCGCTTCAGGACAGCAGGTCCAATGTGAACACAGCTTCAGGACAGCAGGTCCAATGTGAACACAGCGCTTCAGGACAGCAGGTCCAATGTGAACACAGCGCTTCAGGACAGCAGGTCCAATGTGAACACAGCGCTTCAGGACAGCAGGTCCAATGTGAACACAGCGCTTCAGGACAGCAGGTCCAATGTGAACACAGCGCTTCAGGACAGCAGGTCCAATGTGAACACAGCTTCAGGACAGCAGGTCCAATGTGAACACAGCTTCAGGACAGCAGGTCCAATGTGAACACAGCGCTTCAGGACAGCAGGTCCAATGTGAACACAGCGCTTCAGGACAGCAGGTCCAATGTGAACACAGCGCTTCAGGACAGCAGGTCCAATGTGAACACAGCGCTTCAGGACAGCAGGTCCAATGTGAACACAGCGCTTCAGGACAGCAGGTCCAATGTGAACACAGCTTCAGGACAGCAGGTCCAATGTGAACACAGCTTCAGGACAGCAGGTCCAATGTGAACACAGTGCTTCAGGACAGCAGGTCCAATGTGAACACAGCGCTTCAGGACAGCAGGTCCAATGTGAACACAGCGCTTCAGGACAGCAGGTCCAATGTGAACACAGCGCTTCAGGACAGCAGGTCCAATGTGAACACAGCTTCAGGACAGCAGGTCCAATGTGAACACAGCGTCAGGACAGCAGGTCCAATGTGAACACAGCGCTTCAGGACAGCAGGTCCAATGTGAACACAGCGCTTCAGGACAGCAGGTCCAATGTGAACACAGCTTCAGGGCAGCAGGTCCAATGTGAACACAGCTTCAGGACAGCAGGTCCAATGTGAACACAGCGCTTCAGGAAAGCAGGTCCAATGTGAACACAGCTTCAGGACAGCAGGTCCAATGTGAACACAGCTTCAGGACAGCAGGTCCAATGTGAACACAGCGCTTCAGGACAGCAGGTCCAATGTGAACACAGCTTCAGGACAGCAGGTCCAATGTGAACACAGCGCTTCAGGACAGCAGGTCCAATGTGAACACAGCGCTTCAGGACAGCAGGTCCAATGTGAACACAACGCTTCAGGACAGCAGGTCCAATGTGAACACAGCTTCAGGACAGCAGGTCCAATGTGAACACAGCTTCAGGACAGCAGGTCCAATGAGAACACAGCTTCAGGACAGACAGCAGACAGCAGGTCCAATGTTTACACAGCGCTTCAGGACAGCAGGTCCAATGTGAACACAGCTTCAGGACAGCAGGTCCAATGTGAACACAGCGCTTAAGGACAGCAGGTCCAATGTGAACACAGCGCTTCAGGAAAGCAGGTCCAATGTGAACACAGCTTCAGGACAGCAGGTCCAATGTGAACACAGCGCTTCAGGACAGCAGGTCCAATGTGAACACAGCGCTTCAGGAGAGCAGGTCCAATGTGAACACAGCTTCAGGACAGCAGGTCCAATGTGAACACAGCGCTTCAGGACAGCAGGTCCAATGTGAACACAGCGCTTCAGGACAGCAGGTCCAATGTGAACACAGCGCTTCAGGACAGCAGGTCCAATGTGAACACATCGCTTCAGGACAGCAGGTCCAATGTGAACACAGCGCTTCAGGACAGCAGGTCCAATGTGAACACATCGCTTCAGGACAGCAGGTCCAATGTGAACACAGCTTCAGGACAGCAGGTCCAATGTGAACACAGCGCTTCAGGACAGCAGGTCCAATGTGAACACAGCGCTTCAGGACAGCAGGTCCAATGTGAACACAGCGCTTCAGGACAGCAGGTCCAATGTGAACACAGCGCTTCAGGACAGCAGGTCCAATGTGAACACAGCTTCCGGACAGCATGTCCAATGTGAACACAGCTTCAGGACAGCAGGTCCAATGTGAACACAGCTTCAGGACAGCAGGTCCAATGTGAACACAGCGCTTCAGGACAGCAGGTCCAATGTGAACACAGCGCTTCAGGACAGCAGGTCCAATGTGAACACAGCTTCAGGACAGCAGGTCCAATGTGAACACAGCGCTTCAGGACAGCAGGTCCAATGTGAACACAGCGCTTCAGGACAGCAGGTCCAATGTGAACACAGCGCTTCAGGACAGCAGGTCCAATGTGAACACAGCGCTTCAGGACAGCAGGTCCAATGTGAACACAGCGCTTCAGGATGTGAACACAGCGCTTCAGGACAGCAGGTCCAATGTGAACACAGCGCTTCAGGACAGCAGGTCCAATGTGAACACAGCGCTTCAGGACAGCAGGTCCAATGTGAACACAGCTTCAGGACAGCAGGTCCAATGTGAACACAGCTTCAGGACAGCAGGTCCAATGTGAACACAGCGATTCAGGACAGCAGGTCCAATGTGAACACAGCGCTTCAGGACAGCAGGTCCAATGTGAACACAGCGCTTCAGGACAGCAGGTCCAATGTGAACACAGCGCTTCAGGACAGCAGGTCCAATGTGAACACAGCTTCAGGACAGCAGGTCCAATGTGAACACAGCGCTTCAGGACAGCAGGTCCAATGTGAACACAGCGCTTCAGGACAGCAGGTCCAATGTGAACACAGCTTCAGGACAGCAGGTCCAATGTGAACACAGCTTCAGGACAGCAGGTCCAATGTGAACACAGCGCTTCACGACAGCAGGTCCAATGTGAACACAGCGCTTCAGGACAGCAGGTCCAATGTGAACACAGCGCTTCAGGACAGCAGGTCCAATGTGAACACAGCGCTTCAGGACAGTAGGTCCAATGTGAACACAGCGCTTCAGGACAGCATGTCCAATGTGAACACAGCTTCAGGACAGCAGGTCCAATGTGAACACAGCTTCAGGACAGCATGTCCAATGTGAACACAGCGCTTCAGGACAGCAGGTCCAATGTGAACACAGCGCTTCAGGACAGCAGGTCCAATGTGAACACAGCGCTTCAGGACAGCAGGTCCTATGTGAACACAGTTTCAGGACAGCAGGTCCAATGTGAACACAGTTTCAGGACAGCAGGTCCAATGTGAACACAGCTTCAGGACAGCATGTCCAATGTGAACACAGCTTCAGGACAGCATGTCCAATGTGAACACAGCTTCAGGACAGCAGGTCCAATGTGAACACAGCTTCAGGACAGCAGGTCCAATGTGAACACAGCGCTTCAGGACAGCAGGTCCAATGTGAACACAGCGCTTCAGGACAGCAGGTCCAATGTGAACACAGCGCTTCAGGACAGCAGGTCCAATGTGAACACAGCGCTTCAGGACAGCAGGTCCAATGTGAACACAGCGCTTCAGGACAGCAGGTCCAATGTGAACACAGCGCTTCAGGACAGCATGTCCAATGTGAACACAGCGCTTCAGGACAGCAGGTCCAATGTGAACACAGCGCTTCAGGACAGCATGTCCAATGTGAACACAGCGCTTCAGGACAGCAGGTCCAATGTGAACACAGCGCTTCAGGGCAGCAGGTCCAATGTGAACACAGCTTCAGGACAGCATGTCCAATGTGAACACAGCAGGTCCAATGTGAACACAGCGCTTCAGGACAGCAGGTCCAATGTGAACACAGCGCTTCAGGACAGCATGTCCAATGTGAACACAGCGCTTCAGGACAGCATGTCCAATGTGAACACAGCGCTTCAGGACAGCAGGTCCAATGTGAACACAGCTTCAGGACAGCAGGTCCAATGTGAACACAGCGCTTCAGGACAGCAGGTCCAATGTGAACACAGCACTTCAGGACAGCAGGTCCAATGTGAACACAGCGCTTCAGGACAGCAGGTCCAATGTGAACACAGTTTCAGGACAGCAGGTCCAATGTGAACACAGCGCTTCAGGACAGCAGGTCCAATGTGAACACAGCGCTTCAGGACAGCAGGTCCAATGTGAACACAGCTTCAGGACAGCATGTCCAATGTGAACACAGCGCTTCAGGACAGCAGGTCCAATGTGAACACAGCGCTTCAGGACAGCAGGTCCAATGTGAACACAGTGCTTCAGGACAGCAGGTCCAATGTGAACACAGCACTTCAGGACAGCAGGTCCAATGTGAACACAGAGCTTCAGGACAGCAGGTCCAATGTGAACACAGTGCTTCAGGACAGCAGGTCCAATGTGAACACAGCACTTCAGGACAGCAGGTCCAATGTGAACACAGCGCTTCAGGACAGACAGCAGACAGCAGGTCCAATGTGAACACAGCGCTTCAGGATAGCAGGTCCAATGTGAACACAGCGCTCCAGGATGATTCCAAACCACTGTGTGAAATCAGCTTGTTGCCACCAGTGTTGGTCCGGTCCGCTCCGTGTTCTAGACACTTGCTGATACAGATCCTCTCTCGACTGTCTGGTTCTATGGAGAATAGCTGCATGGATGTTACCTTTTTATGTGTTGATTGATTGATTGGTTGATTGGTTTCCTTGAAATCACAGTTTGAGGAAAGTGAGCGCCCCCCTCTGCTCCACTACATGCCAGCCCCCCCCCCCCCCCCCCCCCCTGCTCAATTTTCCAGCCCTGGCATTTTTGGCCCCGACCAGCCCACCATAATCGGTCGGACACCACCCACCAGTACACCATCCTTGCGGTCCCCTTAATCTCTTAAGCCCGGAGCACCTATTTTCTGAAAATCCGCCTAAAATACATACCCAAGTAAATGGAATATTGCTCCACTTCTACAAGGTCAACTTCTTGCATGTTCTTGGTATCTAGGGACATCTATGGATTATCTACCACAAAACTGAAAGTTATTGGCATAGATTGGAGCGCAGTTAGTGTGTCTACCTTCTGTGAACATTTAGCAACAATCCGTGTTGCCAACGGATTCAAAAGGGCGGAGCCATATCCATTATAAGAATGGAACTGTACATACAGTCGATTTCATTCTCGGTTCTTCCTGCACGCATGGTGATACTAAATCCAAATTGAACTCTGGAATTGGAAAGAGTAGATTTGGCTCGATCCATAGATGTGCAAGTTGGCTATAATAAGGTAATTTATAGGACTGATATTCTATATTCTATAATAATATTTCAAATTGCATGTGTCCGGATGGCAAAATTCAGTACTGTATCTACAAAACCTTTTGTTTAACTCTTTAATTGCCAGACCCGAGATATCTCGGGTTAACTCGCCATGCGTTGGACGCCAGACCCGATATATCTCGGGTTTTGGTTGTTTTTTATTTTATTCAATATTTGTATTCATTATTCATCCAGTGACCTTGGTGTTGCCATAGAAAGGATTTTGAGACTGCCAAAGTGCAATACCGGCCGCATCCTGTCACCCTGTGAAAATGTATATCTAACTCTGTGTTACACTCAAATGTCTCCGGGCGCTATATTTAGACGGAGCCGAGCAAGTGGCTTCACAGTTGTGCCAAATTATGTCCGGGACCAAATGGACCGGAAGGGTCGAAACGTTGTATCTTGTTAACAGAACACGCTTTGGGGCAACAATAATGTGGTCAAGAGCAATGTTCCCTCTAATTTTTTTTCGGTCTGAGCAAACACTCCAACCTCCTGAGCAGACATCAGCAACTACTGAGCAACATACGTCACCTGTCGATTAACCGGTTAGTTGATAAGCGGCGGTTTGTAAAAAATCTGAGAATCTTAATTTCCCTCAATGTCTAACATAAAAATATATACATTTTGCTGATACACCGAGAAATAATACAAAAAGGCATATTATATTCCTTAATCAAATATTTATTTGACCATTGATTGACGATACAGAGCAAAGTCCTTACTTTGGCGGCAGCGGTGTGAGTCTCGTCACTAACTTTTGTCTTTTTAGGAGGCTGACTCGTCATTATTTTATTAAGTGAATTATAATGCGACTTCAAGGGTGACCATATTGTGATTTCTTTTTAAAGAGGACACTGCCTTCAGCCTCAAGATACTTAATGATACTCAAAGTTTACTCAAAGATGCCTTATCATTATAATATATTTAAAGTATGCCTTCTCTGTATGGATATAAAATTATTGTTTATATTATTTTATATAACAAAATAATATCTCTCTATAACCAAAGTTACTCAACATGCTGTATTATGCCTAAAGTAATCTATCTGACAAATCTCAAGAAAATAACTAAATCAACCTATGACAAAATAATATATATTTTCAAGTCTTACTGGACAAAATAAACAACAAGAAAAATATGAAGTAATTTGTTCTAAATAATACCTCTTCTGTATTAGAAAATCCAGCTTAAAAAATATATCTTTGTATCTTTTCAATGTAATGTAAATTATAAAACAGTAACCTCACAAAGATACTAATTTAAAAGTGCACTATGCAGTTTCAGATTTGTTGCAATTAGTGTACTAAACTAATTTATTAAACACATAATCCTTAGAATGATTGTATCATAACAAGCATCTTATCAAACCAAAACATCATTTTGACGCATCAAAATAGTTTTCAATTATTTTCTTTCTCTCTGTATAGCTGCATACTTCAATCAATTCGGTCAATTTTGCCATCAAACTCTCGCCTTGCACTGCTTTGTTTGTAATGTTTTTCTGTGTCCATGTGAGCTTTGAGATCGCCACCACTTTTATTAGACACAGAAACATATGGTCAAGCTTTGCACGCGTTGCACTCCGCTTCCAATTAGTCTCGACCGGGACGATAAATTGGGAATTTTCTCTGCAGTTAATCTGTAATGTACATTTTCGCGTTTGCATTGAGGAGCCAGCGATGCTGGTCGGATCTGTCCGCTTCCTCCTCTGTGTGTGTGTCTGTGAGAGCGCGCAGTAGCGACGCCCACAAGGCACTGAAAGCGAGGCTTCTCTTGGTAACGTCACATGCAACAGGTTACCGTAGTATTCGGTGCAACGCGCCAGTCAATTTAACTACATGCTTATTTTACACAAACGCTTCTGTGCGCGACAGATTTCAGATGTGCGCGGGAGCGTTTTGCCATGTGCGAGCGCGCGCACGGGCGCACCTTAGGGGGAACATTGGTCAAGAGGCATGGCTTCTCTATTGTGCCCGAACTGGCTTGACTTCTTTATTCACATATAGGCAGTAGATGTACAGAGCTCTGCTCTCGTTGAGGGCCATTGTGGAGAGAGAGAAATGGGTGGGGGCGATCTCTTATATAGTTACCTCTATGGTAGAATACTCAGGTAGCTACGCCTAGAGCGCCCTCCGGTGGAGACAGATATATATGCATAACTGACTACATCTGGTGGAGACAATGATATACACAGGTAACCTGTTACAGGTGTAAACAGTCATATGTACAGTTAGACAGTCACTAACATCCCCACACAGAGTCCCTTAATTCAACACTCCCACTTGTTGGTGGACTGACTGACTTCTTGGAAAGACCTTTCTTTTAGTAACAAAGAGATAACATATATATGTAAACTCAAAAGCATTTTTACAAAGGAAATAATATAATCACAAAAATATCAGCAGAACATGGCATTCAATACCTACACACCAGGCCATGTGAGCGGGGCACGGAGCGGGCGGTTTTGACGTGAGCGAGGAGTGGGTTTTAAAATGAGTCGGCGCGACGTCCGGAGCGAGAGTTCTCCTCCGCTCCAATCCACTCCAGGCCGCTCACAGTGGTTTAACACTGTTGATGTAATATATACATGCAGTACAATGCCAAAGCAACAGATGGCGATGTACAAACATGAAGGCCATTTTCAACCAATGAGAAGGGTGAACCTGTGATATCCTGTTCAGGCTTTGTCACTCACTCCTGTTAGAAAAAGTATCGACGCCATTGTTGTTGTCGTTAGCTTACATGCTAACGTTAATGGCAGCGACCATAGCATTGTGGCTCGGCTAGCCTATCATCGCTTAATAGAGCTAGTGAATGAATAAACAACGTTATTTAACATTGCAGAATGGGTACAATTACAATGCGGCTCAATACAAACAATTGTTAAGGGGCCCAGGGGGTGTAGACTGTTGTAGTTTGAGCTAATTTACACCATGCTCCAAAAAAAATCTGCCGAGCGATCTGGCGCGGGGAGCGGGGAGCGCTCGATTCAAGGTGAGCGGGGAGCGAGCGGAGAGCGACTTGGGGGCGGGGTCAACATGAGCGATTAACGGAGCGGACCAAGCTTTAAAGAGCGAAGAGCGGATTTCTCGGCCGCGCCGATCCGCTCACGTGGCCTGCTACACACCAAACATGGCCTTTGCAAATCTCAAAAAACGTACTCACTACGAAACATAGGTCAGGGCGAGTACATGTCGTCAAGTAGATGAGGCTACCCACTGCTTCCCTGTACATTTTCACATCTGTCAGATTTTGAGCATCTTCCTGGTAGTCCAGCTTTTGATCACACGGTGTGTCCCTTGTCCTACATTCCTGCATGTCAAAACGTTTCAGAATCTTTTCCAAATATCCCTTCTGTGATACTGTCACACAATTGGCAGCCTCCCAAGGTCTTTCATCTTAAATCTATTGGAAAGCATCTCTTTCACCTGAGCTAGGTTCCCGGTGTTGTCTGCCGCTATGATCAAGTCGTCTACCCAGATGACGATGATCACTTTCCCTGACTCCTTCGATTCCCTCGAGTAAACACAGAGGTCTACTGGGTTCTGCAGGAAGTGATCTTTGATAAGGCATGTGTGAAGCATCTCGTTCCAATTTCGCCCAGACTGTTTTAGGCCGTAAATGGACTTTTCCAGCTTACACACCAACTTCTCTCCTTCCTTTTCGTAATCCTCTGGTTGTTCCATATAGATCTCCCTATCTATGGGTGCGTGCAGATAGGCTGTCTTCACGTCCATCTGATGTAGAATCAGATTGTCCTCTGCTGCTTTCTGAACCACTACCCTTACACTGGTCAGGTTGGCTGTGGGGGAGAATGTTTCACCATAGTCTATCCCCTCCTTCTGGCTGAAACCCTTAGCTACAAACCTAGCTTTGTATTTACCGTGGCCTTCAATTCCCTCCTTGATTGAATACACCCATTTTCCTCCCACTGTCTGTCTGCCCTCCGGTAATTTGGTGAGGGTGAAGGTGTGGTTGTCCTCTAGGGACCTCATCTCCTCGTCCATTGCTCCCTCCCATTTACTTGCTTCAGGGGACATTACGGCCTCTTTAAAAGTCTGCGGGACCCCACTGACTACCCTGTAGCAGTAATCAACAGTGATGGGGGTACTGTCCTCCACGTCACTCCCTTTTCGAGCGTAGTCTGTCAGATACTTTGGGGGCCTATGTTCCCTCGAGGGGTACCTCCCACTGCTTGGGGCACTCTGCGCCACTCTCGGGTGCTCCTCATCACCGCTCTCTGGGGGTGGCTGACTGTCTGCCTGCACGCCCGTGTCGGGTACACTGGGCTGATGTGTCTCGGTTTCTACACACCTTACTCTGGAGTCTAGCTCTGGCTCCTCCGTCTGTGTTCCGCCCTCACATGTTGTCTTTGTGACAAATTTGACTAGTCTGTGTTTCTGCACTCTCCCTTTACTGGGATAATAGACCAGGAAAGCGGGGCTTCCTTTGTCGTGCCCCACAAAGAGCCCTTTCACACACCTGGGCCCTCATTCATCAACGTGTGCGTAGAACATGTTCTATTTCCACACGTAGGCACAGAATTTAGAATGAGTGTACGCACAGGAAAGTCGGGATTCATCAACCGTGCGTACACAGGTCCTATGCTCCTCCGTGTTGATGAATACCACTTTGTTCTACTGTCAATGCTCGTGCATGATTATCCATATATGGTCATGAAAGTGAGGAAACACCCCCCATGGGATGTGAAATAATGGACTGACCCGAGCGGAACTCTGAGAAACTCCACGGAGATTGTTCACTGCTGTCGAACCAAGAAGACACTATCGCGTATTATGGGATAAATAAAAGGCGGACCTGTAAACGGTGATGTCAGATATCAACGGCTCCCTAAGACCATTGCTGCAATTCTGCCTGGACAGCTCAAAATACTAATAAAGACCGCGCTGGAATATGACTGCCTTTTCCCGTGTTGTTTGATTAATACCCAGGGATTAAAGTTCTCCTCAATTTTATTCCAAATCGCGATGGATCTCCCGTCAATTTTCTACCTGCTGCATATGATTTCTATTGGCATACTACAATCTATTTTGATGTCAGTATTGGGTAGCCTATATAAACAATAATACGAGAGCATATACAAGAACAATGAATCTTACTGCCATGTATGATGTAGCAGATACGCCATGTGTAGCCTGCCTATATGTGATCAATACAAACATGAACTTGAATTCCATCATGTCTGTGTGCGGGTCACTGCGGGAACTCACAAGGCTGTTGTCACAATGTAAATAAGAACGTGCACTGAAAAGTTACAGTATGTAGTTGGTTGATTATTTGTATGACAGTCAGTAAACCCTTGCAAAAAGTATCCGTTTTATTTAATGAATTGAAAACATTCAGCATCGCCTTCCTCCCGGCATCCAGCAATAACATGTATCAGGCAAATGCGCATCGCAACATTGACTGAGTGGAATCCCTTTCTATTCACATAACTGCATTTGTGATGGAGCTTTGACAGCTACAGTAACAGTCTATTGCTCGATCCATCTCCAATATCACGATGGACCGTGCCGGTGGCAAAGACCCGAGGGTGGAGAGGATCTTGAATGAATTCCATCATCATATATATATGTCGTGTGTCTGTCCACTATGTTTGTTACTTCGTTATTCCCCCCCCCCCTATCTATGTAAAGCGACCTTGGGTCTCTTGAAAGGCGCTATATAAAATGAAGCTATTATTATTATTGTTATTATTATTATCATCACATCTGTGCGGGAGCTCACAAATAGACTGTTAGTCTCAGTGAAGTTTCAACGGAGGTCATCTATTCTAACCAACAAATTGAAGTAGAAAGCATTTCGTGACCAATCTTATTTGGAAACATGACACACAAAATAATTAGCTTTTTATTTGAAACAATATCTAATCGCGTTTGGAGGTTGGTGTTTTGCGTCTGCCCCCCCCGTGCCAAACAAGCAGGCCAACCTCTTGTTCGCGTACAGCCCGTTATAATTACACTACTGTCGCTATTTTACAATGAACTATAATGAATTACGGGTCATACAGAAGTTGAACACGAATGCACGGAAGCTTATTTCCGCCTTGAAACTAATGCAGAACTGAGGAGTGCTTATGCATAGTAACGATATTCTACCACTGGGCGTCAGCTAAGTGTGCTCTGACCTGTGCGTAGACGTAAGCACGGAGTCAAGTTCAAGTTGAAATTGATGAATCCCACTCTTTGCTTAGAAATGATCGTACGCACAGGGTAAGCACAAATCTGTGCGTAGAACACGTTGATGAATGAGGGCCCTGGGCCCTGGGCCCTCATTCATCAACGTGTGCATAGAACATGTTCTATTTCCACACGTAAGCACAGAATTTAGAATGAGTGTACGCACAGGAAAGTCGGGATTCATCAACCGTGCGTACACAGGTCCTATGCTCCTCCGTGTTGATGAATACCACTTTGTTCTACCGTCAATGCTCGTGCATGATTATCCATATATGGTCATGAAAGTGAGGAAACACCCCCCATGGGATGTGAAATAATGGACTGACCCGAGCAGAACTCTGAGAAACTCCACAGAGATTGTTCACTGCTGTCGAACCAAGAAGACACTATCGCGTATTATGGGATAAATAAAAGGCGGACTTGTAAACGGTGATGTCAGATATCAACGGCTCCCTAAGACCATTGCTGCAATTCTGCCTGGACAGCTCAAAATACTAATAAAGACCGTTCGTTGACCACTGTTTGGCGTTGGTTGTGTGTCATTATAACCGTGCTGTAATATGAATGCCTTTATTAGTTGTGTTCGATTGGCTATATGATTTTTAGAGGCATCTATTTTGTTGTCGGCTAATAAAGACCGCGCTGGAATATGACTGCCTTTTCCCGTGTTGTTTGATTAATACCCAGGGATTAAAGTTCTCCTCAATTTTATTCCAAATCGCGATGGATCTCCCGTCAATTCTCTACCTGCTGCATATGATTTCTAGAGGCATACTACAATCTATTTTGATGTCAGTATTGGGTAGCCTATATAAACAATAATACGAGAGCATATACAAGAACAATGAATCTTACTGCCATGTATGATGTAGCAGATACGCCATGTGTAGCCTGCCTATGTGATCAATACAAACATGAACTTGAATTCCATCATGTCTGTGTGCGGGTCACTGCGGGAACTCACAAGGCTGTTGTCACAATGTAAATAAGAACGTGCACTGAAAAGTTACAGTATGTAGTTGGTTGATTATTTGTATGACAGTCAGTAAACCCTTGCAAAAAGTATCCGTTTTATTTAATGAATTGAAAACATTCAGCATCGCCTTCCTCCCGGCATCCAGCAATAACATGTATCAGGCAAATGCGCATCGCAACATTGACTGAGTGGAATCCCTTTCTATTCACATAACTGCATTTGTGATGGAGCTTTGACAGCTACAGTAACAGTCTATTGCTCGATCCATCTCCAATATCACGATGGACCGTGCTGGTGGCAAAGACCCGAGGGTGGAGAGGATCTTGAATGAATTCCATCATCATATATATATGTTGTGTGTCTGTCCACTATGTTTGTTACTTTTTTATTCCCCCCCCCCCCCTATCTATGTAAAGCGACCTTGGGTCTCTTGAAAGGCGCTATATAAAATGAAGCTATTATTATTATTGTTATTATTATTATCATCACATCTGTGCGGGAGCTCACAAATAGACTGTTAGTCTCAGTGAAGTTTCAACGGAGGTCATCTATTCCAACCAACAAATTGAAGTAGAAAGCATTTCGTGACCAATCTTATTTGGAAACATGACACACAAAATAATTTGCTTTTTATTTGAAACAATATCTAATCGCGTTTGGAGGTTGGTGTTTTGCGTCTGCCCCCCCCGTGCCAAACAAGCAGGCCAACCTCTTGTTCGCGTGTGAGCCCGTTATAATTACACTACTGTCGCTATTTTACAATGAACTATAATGAATTACGGGTCATACAGAAGTTGAACACTAATGCACGGAAGCTTATTTCCGCCTTGAAACTAATGCAGAACTGAGGAGTGCTTATGCGTAGTAACGATATTCTACCACTGGGCGTCAGCTAAGTGTGCTCTGACCTGTGCGTAGACGTAAGCACGGAGTCAAGTTCAAGTTGAAATTGATGAATCCCACTCTTTGCTTAGAAATGATCGTACGCACAGGGTAAGCACAAATCTGTGCGTAGAACACGTTGATGAATGAGGGCCCTGGACTCTAGCTTCCCTCTGCTCTGCAGGTACGCATAACACTCTGATCCAAAACGGTGCATTCTGGCTAGATTACACTTCTTCCCTCTCAGTGCTGTGTATGGGGTGGTGCCCGTGTGGTTATTAAAGCACCTGTTTCTGGTGTAAGCGGCTTCTTGTACCGCATAGTGCCATAGGCTCTTAGGTAAGTCTGGAGGGGGGCTGAGTCTAAACTAGGGGGTGGTCCTGAGGGGGGCTGAGTCTAAACTAGGGGGTGGTCTGGAGGGGGGCTGAGTCTAAACTAGGGGGTGGTCCTGAGGGGGGCTGAGTCTAAACTAGGGGGTGGTCCTGAGGGGGGCTGAGTCTAAACTAGGGGTGGTCTGGAGGGGGCTGAGTCTAAACTAGGGGGTGGCCCTGAGGGGGGCTGAGTCTAAACTAGGGGGTGGTCCTGAGGGGGGCTGAGTCTAAACTAGGGGGTGGTCCTGAGGGGGGCTGAGTCTCAACTAGGGGTTGGTCCTGAGGGGGGCTGAGTCTAAACTAGGGGGTGGTCCTGAGGGGGGCTGAGTCTAAACTAGGGGGTGGTCCTGAGGGGGGCTGAGTCTAAACTAGGGGGTGGTCCTGAGGGGGGCTGAGTCTAAACTAGGGGGTGGTCCTGAGGGGAGCTGAGTCTAAACTAGGGGGTGGTCCTGAGGGGGGCTGAGTCTAAACTAGGGGGTGGTCCTGAGGGGGGCTGAGTCTCAACTAGGGGTTGGTCCTGAGGGGGGCTGAGTCTAAACTAGGGGGTGGTCCTGAGGGGGGCTGAGTCTAAACTAGGGGGTGGTCCTGAGGGGGGCTGAGTCTAAACTAGGGGGTGGTCCTGAGGGGGGCTGAGTCTAAACTAGGGGGTGGTCCTGAGGGGGGCTGAGTCTAAACTAGGGGGTGGTCCTGAGGGGGGCTGAGTCTCAACTAGGGGTGGTCCTGAGGGGGGCTGAGTCTAAACTAGGGGGTGGTCCTGAGGGGGGCTGAGTCTAAACTAGGGGGTGGTCCTGAGGGGAGCTGGGTCTAAACTAGGGGGTGGTCCTGAGGGGAGCTGGGTCTAAACTAGGGGGTGGTCCTGAGGGGGGCTGAGTCTAAACTAGGGGGTAGTCCTGGAGGCTAAATTAGGGGGTGGTCCTGGAAGCTAAACTAGGGGCTAAACATATGCACACACGCACGCACGTGACAGCTGCAACCAGAGATGCTGGAGATACTAAATGTTGCCCCTGGATCAGCTTCCAATGATCCAACTCCCATGAAACCCACTGTCCTCCAAACCATTTGTCCTTTTAAGTCTTTGTCTTTCTTGGTATCCCGCCATTCCTCTCAGGTGCATAACGCAGCCACTTCTGCAGTGCATCTAGTATATCAAGTCAGTCAACTTGCGGTCAAATTGACGAGCAGCCGATGGAAAAAAATTAAAAAAATAATACTTAAAGATAAACAAGAAAGCTGCAGTGGGCACGTTCCATTCCAAAGTGAACAGTGTCCTTTTTAGTGTACTAGATTTTCAGGTGGCTTTACAGTAGGTGCAGTTTCAACCCCATAGTCATATAATTGATCCACACTAATGCTTGTAAAAAATCTTATTGTGAGCATTACAGAGGACCACTTATATGACGTTAAGGTTGGAAATGGGTGAGATGTTTCTTTAAGAGTGGTTGCATGTTACATCAGGCTCATTCCATGGTGAGAAAAATGCATCCATTCGTATTTACTTGAGATAGAAGTGAAAATACTTAATTAAATGAAATATCCATCATCAATAGCTAAATCCACTGTAGTAAACCTAGTATTTTGAGGTGCAGATTGACTCACCAAACATGCAGTCCTGCATCAGTGTGTCCTTGAAGGCCCTCTTCGGTCCCTTTCCCGCCCAGTTGAAGATGCATGCTAGACAGTTTGTCATGGTAGCGGATAGCATTCGCCGGATCATATTTTCTGAGTTGGTCCCTCCGATTAATGCCAGGCGGGTTGTCTTAACAGATTGGAGAGGAAAAAAAGTTTGTGTGCTAAAGTGTACAGTGTGCTATGTCAAATGGACAGAATATAATGTTTTAAGTACACATTTTAAGACTTTTTTTTATAAACTCTAAAGAAAGACCATTACTCTGTCAAAACTAATCAACAAACAATACCATCAAACAAATTAGCTAAATGAATTGTCAAATATTGAATAAGAAATAAATATCATCCTGCATATCATTGCAAGGCCATTTTCACAATATTTCTATGCCAAGCACACATCCAAGCAAAAAACTAAATAAATGCCTCCACTCCTACAATTCAGACATTATAAACACTTAAATTTCAAACAATACATTTAAGAAAATACAAACATTTTCACCATCTTTCGACGGACTGTTTCGTCCTTCAGTGCAGCTTCAGCCTCATCAAACTGCTCCTCATTGGTGAGTGGCAGCACGATGGGGAAGTTCTCTTCTCTCTGTGATTCAGGTCCAGCTCTGTGATCATTAAAGGTGGATTTAGCCATTTCAGTCTTCAGAAACTGAACGTCATGTGAAATTTGCTTCACCTCCATGAGTAGCTCTGCAAGCATCCTGGTGTTTTTGTTGGCAGCACGGTCTTGAAGAAAAACAATTGGTTTTACATTAAATTTCAAGGATAGATTCACCATTTCAATCATTTAGAATGACACTAAGCAACTCTGTGATAGCTTAAGTCTTTGCACCCCTAACTTATAGTAACCATTAAGTGCTTAAATATTAAGCCTAAACACCATGACAAATTACATGAAAAAAAACAGTGACAAAAACTGTAAAGTCACAAGGGACATGTTTCTCAATGCATCAGAAAATGATACTTTCCTTGTAACATTTGACTGGGCTCTCCATGGAATCTTCCCCGCGGCGTTTCAGGAGCTGAAGCTGAAGAAATCAACATGGCATCAGCATTGCACATTAGGTCATTGTGTATGGGGGAGGGGGGGGGGGGGGTAAAGTGGAATTTAGGCATCTTTACCCAGGCGAGGTGAGCTGAAGTCTGCTGATCTGGAGCCACGTCCGTAGTTGGCATCGAAGTCTAATAGAAAGAGAAAGGACACACATCATTGTTTACATTGACCACGAATTATGGAATTTTGCCCAAAAAACTACATTTAAGATGAGAAATGCATACCATTCCTTGCTCGCTCTGATGGCACAGTGTGGTAGGGGCTGGAGTTATACATTGGCATTCCTAGAGAAAGAGCGACAGAATTAACAAAATAAGGTAAGCACCATCAAAGTATCAATGAGCCCCATATACAGTAGCAAGTGTACCTAGCTCCATATACCTAGCACATGTCTGGTGGTAAAAAACAAAACATGATTTGAGAATGTGTTAGTTAACTCACCTTGATATCCTTGGGGGTGGTGATGATTGCCAGCTAATTCTAAAAAGAAGACAATCAAAATATTCTATGTCAGTCTTTCATAAGTTACAGTATGTCATGGCACAATAGCCAAGGCACAGCAACTATTTAGTGATGGCTAATAAAATAGTCGCAAATGTATAAAAAGGCTCATGTTGACACATTGACAAAAGACATACCATTCCTTACTTGTCCAGTTTGGTTCCCTTCTGAAATGGATTAAAATAACCGTAATTAGTCACTGTAAATACAAGTTCTCATATAAAATCATGCCAACATTAACAGCTCATTGCAAAATAGTGAGACACTGAATAAGCTACTCATATATGCACTCAACTTTACATTTCCACCCATTTAACTAACATTTCCAGTCAGTAAGGTATCCAGTAAGGCAGGACTAGTAATCCAACCGCCAACTATTGAAACAGACTGGAGACAGAGACACAAGAGTGGCTGAGAGAATCACATAGCTATATCTAGTTTATTAATCTACTTACCATCATTGCAGTGGTCCATTGACTCCAACTGTGCCAAGAAGCTTCCACCAAAGCCTAAAATGAGAGAACACAACAAAACATGAACAATGAATGCTATCAAAAGCACATTTACAATCTGTCCACCCTGACTTAGTAGTGTGAAGTGATTCACTTACCATTATTAGGCTGGTTATTCTCCGAGCAGCTTCCTCCAGAGACTAAAAGAAGGGAACACAAGACATGAATAGTGGACACTGTAACTTTTGAACACATAACCTGACTGATATGTTTGGATGTATTGACAGAGGAATTAAATGCTTGTAAAGCTCTCATGCAACTACATTTTGTTCTGCCATGTTAGTAAATAAGGAAAGGTCTGTATTTTCTGTTGTTATTGTTGTTTTGGCAGATGTTGTGGTTACACATACATATGTTTATATTTACTTATTTGTTATTTGTTTTTTCTCTATCACTTTGTGGAGTCTACAATACCCCTGTACAGGGGGCCTCTATATGGGACAGTCAGACCACTCAAATCTTGAACTAAATCATGACTTCATCTAATAATGGGAGGGACAACTCTGTTAGACTGATCACATGGAATGTCAAATCTATGAACGGGCCAGTCAAACGTTCAAGGGTTTATATCATGTTTTTGCAAGAAACTCATTTATTGAAAGCAGATCAAATTAGACTACACAAGCCTTGGATCAGCCAGGTATTTCACTCCAATTTTAATATTCGGGCAAGAGGTGTAAACAAAAAAGTTAAATTCACATCCTCTAACATTATCTCTGACCCAGATGGCAGATATATAATAGTAACGGGCACTCTATTCCAAACCCCAGTGCTCTTAGTCAATATTTACGCTCCCAACTGGGATGATGTTGGTTTTATGAACAAAATCCTCTCCTCCCTCCCAAACTTAAACACACACCAACTTATTTTGGGGGGAGATTTGAACTGTGTTCCCGGTTTTGGATCGCTCTTCTCTAAGACCCTCAACACTCTCTAAAATGTCCAGGTCCTTATCAGCCTTTATGAGGGAAAATGGATGTGTAGACCCATGGAGATCTGCTAGCCCACTATTAAAAGCATTCTCTTTTTTTTCACATGTACACCACTCTTATACCAGAATAGATTATTTTTTTATTGATAAAACCCTGTTAGACTATTTAGCCATTGTAATTTCAGACCATGCGCCTATACAAATGGACATCTCCTTTACTCTGAATAGAAAAGATCGCCCTCCCTGGAGATTCGATACCTTGCTACTTTCCGACAAGGGGTTCTGCGACAAAATTGCAAAGTCAATTGATGACTTCTTACTCATCAATAGATCAGATTCAATATCTCACTCACTGTTGTGGGAGACTTTAAAAGTGGTTCTGCGTGGTGAAATTATTTCCCATGTAGCCCATGCGAACAAAACTCAGAGAAAGCGGTTGCAAGACCTCACAGATTCTATTCTCCAGCTTGATGGTGAGTACGCCGCAGACCCTTCACCTTGTATAAAAAGAAGCTTGATTTACAGTCTGAATTCGATCTATTATCCACAAAGAAAGCTGAAGGTCTGCTGCTCCACTCCTGCGGCCTGTCGTATGAATATGGAGACAAGAACAGTCGGCTGCTTGCACATCAGCTCAAGTGCAGAGCAGCCTCCAGGCTGATCCCACAGATAAGGGATCGCTCTAATGACATGGTCTCCAAACCCCAAGACATTAAAGGGGCTATGTACTATAAATGTCATTTTTCAGTCTCTAGCATTGTATTATAGTAATAGGAGTTCGTATCAATGTGTTTTAGTGTCTAAATACCATATTGGCGGATTGCTCTGTTTCAGCTCAGCCCCTTTCCTCCTCCAGTAAATCAGGCCATTTTGATTTGAACGGCCGATATACGTCATACGGCCGCTGGGTGATGCGATTGGCTCTGTGGTTGGAGCTAATGCCTGCCCCCATTCTACCTAGACTAGACAGCGAGTGGAGGAAGCCACTTCCTCAGCTGCGAGGCGGAGTGGGGCCCGTGCGCTCTGGAGGGAGAGAAAGGAAGAGAGAGGGAGAGAGAGATGGAGAGAGAGGGGGCACTTGGGGGGGGGGGGTACCTGCCGGCCGCGCGTCACCGAGAGCCGAGAGGGAGAGAAAGGAAGAGAGAGGGAGGGAGGGAGAGAGGGGGCCTTGTCATTAACAGCCTTTTTTTTCTCTCTCTCTCTCTCTCTCTCTCTCTCTCTCTCTCTCTCTCTCTCTCTCTCTCTCTCTCTCTCTCTCTCCCACCCCCTCCCTCTCTCTCTCTCTCTCTCTCTCTCTCTCTGCCGCGCGCGGACTCATCACTGAGAGGGAGAGAAAGGAAGAGAGAGTGAGAGAGAGATGGAGAGAGAGGGGGCACTTGGGGGGGGGGGGGGGGGGGGTACCTGCCGGCCGCGCGTCACCGAGAGCCGAGAGGGAGAGAAAGGAAGAGAGAGGGAGGGAGGGAGAGAGGGGGCCTTGTCATTAACGGCCTTTTTTTTCTCTCTCTCTCTCTCTCTCTCTCTCTCTCTCTCTCTCTCTCTCTCTCTCTCTCCCCCCCCCCCCTCCCTCCCTCCCTCTACCAGTGCAGACTGTGGACTGACTGTCACTCAAAGTGCTTATGGGCGGAGCCAGGCCATAACAGCCTGATTTCTTGAGGCTGAAAAATGATGGTTTTGAGTACTTGATTAGAAATATAAAACAATGCATTTTTTTGAAAAAGACCTTACAAATGTCTTCAATAGACTAACAGGAATTGTGTAAAGTTGCCCAAATAGTGCTAGGAATAGCAGTACATAGCCCCTTTAACAAGGCCTTTGAAGTGTTTTACTCCACTCTCTACACATCCGAACCCCCTCCCAACAGAATATCTATGGATACCTTTTTAAATTACCTAGAATTCCCGTCTATAGACCCGGAGCTGGCTAAGGATTTAGACAGACCATTGAACATTGATGAGATCAAGGAGGCTATCAATGCTATGCAGAGTGGCAAGGCACCGGGTCCAGATGGCTATGAGGCAGGTTTTTATAAAAAGTTTTGTGACAAACTCGCCCCGCTTCTGATGGAAATGTTTAACGAGTCCCTGAAAAATGGGACACTGCCACATATACTCACCCAAGCAACCATTTCCTTCCTACTTAAAAAGGACAAAGACCCCACAGATTGTGGATCGTATCGCCCAATTTAGCTGATTAACAACGATGGAAAGGTCATTGCCAAGGTGATGGCTAGGCGCCTGGAGAACATCTTACCTCTGATTATTTCTGAAGACCAGACTGGCTTCATTAAGGGTCGCCACTCCTTTTCTAACATTTGCAGACTCTTGAATATTATACACACTTCAGGTCCTTCTCTCCCTCCTGAGATAATTATATCTCTGGTCGTGGAGAAGGCCTTTGACCGCGTGAAGTGGGAGTACTTGTTCACGACTCTGTAGAAATTTGGGTTCGGGGACACATTTATTTCATGGGTCCGGCTACTCTACTCCGCCCCCTTGGCCTGTGTTACTACCAACTCTATAAATTCCCCTTATTTCCCACTCTCCAGAGGGACACGCCAGGGTTGTCCTTTGTCTCCGTTATTGTTTGCCGTCGCCACTGAACCTCTATCCATTGCACTCAAGTCCTCGCCCCACTTACGTGGTATCACCCGTCACGGAATCGAACACAGGGGTTCCCTTTACGCTGACGACCTTCAGCTCTATTACCTCCATCCTTCACATAAAATCTATGTTGAGACAGTTTGGCTCTTTCTCAGGCTATAAGCTGAATTTTCATAAAAGTGAATGTTTCCCCATTAACAACTCAGCCTTACAAATGACACAATCTTCAATTCCCTTTTGTCTGTCACAATCAGGCTTTAAATATCTGGGCATAAAGATCACCCACACCTTAAACTCTATTTTTGAAGCTAACTTCCCCCCATTAAAACACATCTTGCGCCATTCACGTTGTACGACGTGTTTCAAGTTCATGCTAATTCTGCCAGATCACGGCGTACGACGTTATTGTGATCATATTTCATATTTTTGCCATGTTATTCATATTTCCCTCACAGGGCCTCGTCTGATGCAGTGGAACTCGGCACAACTCTGCAACGCTTCAATACTGCCACCTGGTGGATAATCGGCGAGTTGCCAAACCGGAAATGGCCGGTTGGATATCGGTGCGTCTCCTAAATATGTCCGGCCACTCGCATATCGTTGCGGGACTGTAGACACACGCCGTGGATATGGATCGCTGCCATAACTCAATAATCGACATGATTTGGGCTGTTATTATTATTATACAAACCGGAAATGGATCGACTCGATCCCCATCAAATAACTGGGATATTTTTGCTCCAGTCTCATCGCCCAACGGTAAGAGGAGGCTGCCGTGACTTTCAGCGTGAGTGTTTATTATTATCCATGCAAACTGCTCTGATCTATATATCACCCATACCACATAAAGCATTCAACGACAATCACGGAATTATAAACGACCTAGGTCGTTCTAGGAATTACTGCAGAAAACGATAAAAACATATTTATATTCTAGACGGTATTTTCGTATGAATGTGTGAATGAAAAAGTAAAACGTTCCTACATCCTGAACAATAGATAATCGATGTTGAATGGGCCATAGTAATGTCAATTTAGCAATACAATTTAAAAAGTTATAGCCCTGCAAAGAAGGTGAACATCTCCATAGACTTACAGTGCTGGCAGAGAATGGTATAAGATGATCAAACTCCGTGGCAGTTAATTTCACTAACATGAAAGCTGACTTTCAACGTTGGAGCAGCCTGCCCCTCTCACTCTCCGGTAAAGTACAATGTGTTCAAATGAATATCCTGCCCAAATTCCTTTATGTCTTTCAATGTCTCCCTCTATTTCTACCCAAATCCTTTTTTCTCACAATAGACCAAGCAATATCTGCCTTTATCTGGGGGGGAAAGATCCCTAGAATAGGCAAAACCATCCTACAGGGACCTAGGGGGTCAGGTGGACTTGCGCTCCCCAATTTCATGCACTATTACTGGTCTGTCAACATCCATAAAATTATTCTTTGGTTAAAAACCCCAGAAACTGACTGGTGTAGCTTAGAAGCGCAATCGTGCCGTTCATCCTCCCTGGCAGCTCTGGTCTACTCTTCTTTCCCTCTCTCTCCTTCCCGGCACTCCTCAAACCCTGTTGTTATGTCCACTTTAAAGATTTGGATACAGTTTCGTCGCCACTTTAAACTCTGTGCAGCATCAGTCTTGGGGCCTATTAGTAATAACCACCTGTTTGTTCCCTCCACTCTGGACTCGTCTTTTACACGCTGGAACAGACTCGGAATAAATAGTTTCAAGGATCTATATGACGGTGACACTTTCTCCAGTTTTAGCTCCTTGTGTCTCCAATTGGGTCTTCCACGCTCCGATTTATTTCGTTATCTTCAGATACGTCATTTTGTACGTTCACAATTTGACTCATTTCCTAGCCCCCCTCAACGATCAAACTGGGAGAGACTCTTGGGTCTACCACCAAACCAAAAAGGGCTTATATCTGAAATGTATCAAAATACTATGTGCTTGACCAAAGACAAAAGCGCTAAGATGAGGTCCAGGTGGGAGGAGGGGCTGGGGGTGGAACTGACAGAGGAGTGGTGGGGGGAGCACTGGATAGGGTGAATTCCTCCTCCACTTGTGCCAGACTCAGCCTAATACAGCTAAAGGTGGTACACAGAGTACACTACAGCAAAGCAAGACTAGCTGAAATCTACCCAGACTCCAATCCCAATTGTGACCGCTGTAATAGTCCACAAGCTGATCTCTCTCACATGTTTTGGTCCTGCCCAGGGCTTAGACCATTATGGTCCTCGATATTCAATGTGCTCTCGATAGTACTAGATACCACAATACAGCCCTGTCCACTGTTGGCCATTTTCGGCGTACCGGCTGAGCCTCTCCCTATTAAGCCAAACGATACTGACATGTTGGCTTTTGCCACACTCTTGGCCAGACGGAGAATACTCCTAGCCTGGAAATTGTCTACACCTCCCCCCTTCTCCGCCTGGCTAAAAGATATGGTCTCGTTTCTAAAACTAGAGAAGATTAAGTATGCACTTAGAGGAGTTAACAAAAGATTCTTTAAAAAGTGGCAGCCGTTCATTTCTTACTTTAACAGCCTATCTGTTCTCCCTCCTGACTGAGTGTCTTCCTTCTTTGAGTGACCCTCCCATCTAACCAGGCCCAACAGTACTATGTAATACCACCAGATAACTATGTATACTCTATAACTGATTAATGTACCATATCTGACTCAGACTATTTTCCTTTTGTTTATTATTTTTTATTATATTATTACATTTTTCTTTGTTATATTTGCATTTTGTATTATTTAATTTAATTGTATTATTGTCAGTAGCAATTATCTGTATTTTAACCTTTTCTCTTGTTGCATGTTATGTATATAGCCCTACCTGTTGATCCGTGGGGTGGGTGGGTGGGTGGGTTTGGGGTGGGATGGGTGGGCAGTGGTGAATCCTCCTGGAAGCCAACGGAAGCCAGGCTTCCCCATTATTAAAATATGAATTAATATGAAATATGAAAACAATTATTTTTTATTAAAAAAAATGTATATAGTTTACAATAATAATAAAAAATCATTATTTTTCATCTCTTATAATTTAAAAAAAAATAATAATAATAATAAAACAACCAACATTGTGCAGTAAACAGGTAACAGGTAACATGGTGGGACATCTCGGTATCTGTACATAGTTATTTACAGAGCATATAGGACATGCTGGGTCCTTTGGTAGTACTCTACTCTAGCCTCTCCACATTTGCCGCCCTGGAGGTGTGGGAAGAGCTTTACTCAGCTCGAATCTTATTAAATCTAGCCCATGGAATAGTATAGCTGTATGTTTACACTTGAAATGTGTATATATATATATATATATATATATATATTAGAGCTGGGCCGTTAACGGTATCGCGGTACTAGTACGGTACTAGTACTAGTACTAGTACTAATACGGTACTAGTATCGCGCGATAATATAATTAACGCATTCATATTTTTTATTTTTTTTTACATTTTTTTTTTTACCTTTATTTACCCAGGGTAGGTTCGCTGAGCACAGATGTTCTTTTCCATTCACACCTGGGAGCTGCCCAGTACAACCACAGTTGACACCATTGGCCACTGAGCAACTCCACTGGAGCAGTTGATTCAAGCCATGTCACATAGTTCAAGTTTGAAATGATTCTTTCTGTTTTGCTCCTGAGAGTGCTAGATACTGTACTGTACTGGTAATATTATGTATTTGTGTTAACTTCTGAATAAAACAACTTATTAAACACAAGTACATCTTATTGAACATTATTTTGATATTTCATTACCAATTATCATAGCAAAACAGCTTTTTCAAACAGTCTGTAATGCATTTTGGAAACGGGAGATGGGCTCATGGTGTAATGGGCCACCTGGCCTGAGAAACATAAGGAGGAAAGAAAAAGTAAGGACTTACTTCTGGTCATTATTTGGGTAGAACACACATATTTTGAATGCCTTCGGCAGGTTTTTTTTTTTTTTTTTTTAGCCATTTTAATCTAGATTAATCTAGATTAAATCCAGGATTGCAGATAGATTAATCTAGATTAAAAGAATTAATCTATGCCCACCTCTAATATATATATAAAATATTAAAAAAGATTTGGCATCCCCAGTTATTTTACCCACGTGACGCCACTATGGGTGGGGTAGATTATACAAAAAAGGGAAAAAGGGTGAATGGATAATTCTGACTTTGTAATTGTACAAACTTGCTTCACCAATAAAAACTTTTGTAAAAAAAAATAAAAAATAGACCCAGTCTTGTTAAAGGGGTAATGCACAGTTAATATAGAGTACACCCAGTGTTTTAAAGGGGTAATGCACAGTTAATATAGAGTACACCCAGTGTTTTAAAGGGGTAATGCACAGTTAATATAGAGTACACCCAGTGTTTTTAAAGGGGTAATGCACAGTTAATATAGAATACACCCAGTGTTTTTAAAGGGGTAATGCACAGTTAATATAGAGTACACCCAGTGTTTTTAAAGGGGTAATGCACAGTTAATATAGAGTACACCCAGTGTTTTTAAAGGGGTAATGCACAGTTAATATAGAATACACCCAGTGTTTTAAATGGGTAATGCACAGTTAATATAGAGTACACCCAGTGTTTTTAAAGGGGTAATGCACAGTTAATATAGAGTACACCCAGTGTTTTTAAAGGGGTAATGCACAGTTAATATAGAATACACCCAGTGTTTTAAAGGGGTAATGCACAGTTAATATAGAGTACACCCAGTGTTTTTAAAGGGGTAATGCACAGTTAATATAGAGTACACCCAGTCTTGTTAAAGGGGTAATGCACAGTTAATATAGAATACACCCAGTGTTTTTAAAGGGGTAATGCACAGGTAATATAGAGTACACCCAGTGTTTTTAAAGGGGTAATGCACAGTTAATATAGAGTACACCCAGTGTTTTTAAAGGGGTAATGCACAGTTCATATAGAATACACCCAGTGTTTTTAAAGGGGTAATGCACAGTTAATATAGAGTACACCCAGTGTTTTTAAAGGGGTAATGCACAGTTAATATAGAGTACACCCAGTCTTGTTAAAGGGGTAATGCACAGTTCATATAGAATACACCCAGTGTTTTTAAAGGGGTAATGCACAGTTAATATAGAGTACACCCAGTGTTTTTAAAGGGGTAATGCACAGTTAATATAGAGTACACCCAGTGTTTTTAAAGGGGTAATGCACAGTTAATATAGAGTACACCCAGTGTTTTTAACGGGGTAATGCACAGTTAATATAGAGTACACCCAGTGTTTTTAACGGGGTAATGCACAGTTAATATAGAGTACACCCAGTGTTTTTAAAGGGGTAATGCACAGTTAATATAGAGTACACCCAGTCTTGTTAAAGGGGTAATGCACAGTTAATATAGAGTACACCCAGTGTTTTAAAGGGGTAATGCACAGTTAATATAGAGTACACCCAGTGTTTTTAAAGGGGTAATGCACAGTTCATATAGAGTACACCCAGTGTTTTAAAGGGGTAATGCACAGTTAATATAGAGTACACCCAGTGTTTTAAAGGGGTAATGCACAGTTAATATAGAGTACACCCAGTGTTTTAAAGGGGTAATGCACAGTTAATATAGAGTACACCCAGTGTTTTTAAAGGGGTAATGCACAGTTAATATAGAATACACCCAGTGTTTTTAAAGGGGTAATGCACAGTTAATATAGAGTACACCCAGTGTTTTTAAAGGGGTAATGCACAGTTAATATAGAGTACACCCAGTGTTTTTAAAGGGGTAATGCACAGTTAATATAGAATACACCCAGTGTTTTAAAGGGGTAATGCACAGTTAATATAGAGTACACCCAGTGTTTTTAAAGGGGTAATGCACAGTTAATATAGAGTACACCCAGTGTTTTTAAAGGGGTAATGCACAGTTAATATAGAATACACCCAGTGTTTTAAAGGGGTAATGCACAGTTAATATAGAGTACACCCAGTGTTTTTAAAGGGGTAATGCACAGTTAATATAGAGTACACCCAGTCTTGTTAAAGGGGTAATGCACAGTTAATATAGAATACACCCAGTGTTTTTAAAGGGGTAATGCACAGGTAATATAGAGTACACCCAGTGTTTTTAAAGGGGTAATGCACAGTTAATATAGAGTACACCCAGTGTTTTTAAAGGGGTAATGCACAGTTCATATAGAATACACCCAGTGTTTTTAAAGGGGTAATGCACAGTTAATATAGAGTACACCCAGTGTTTTTAAAGGGGTAATGCACAGTTAATATAGAGTACACCCAGTCTTGTTAAAGGGGTAATGCACAGTTCATATAGAATACACCCAGTGTTTTTAAAGGGGTAATGCACAGTTAATATAGAGTACACCCAGTGTTTTTAAATGGGTAATGCACAGTTAATATAGAGTACACCCAGTGTTTTTAAAGGGGTAATGCACAGTTAATATAGAGTACACCCAGTGTTTTTAACGGGGTAATGCACAGTTAATATAGAGTACACCCAGTGTTTTTAACGGGGTAATGCACAGTTAATATAGAGTACACCCAGTGTTTTTAAAGGGGTAATGCACAGTTAATATAGAGTACACCCAGTCTTGTTAAAGGGGTAATGCACAGTTAATATAGAGTACACCCAGTGTTTTAAAGGGGTAATGCACAGTTAATATAGAGTACACCCAGTGTTTTTAAAGGGGTAATGCACAGTTCATATAGAGTACACCCAGTGTTTTAAAGGGGTAATGCACAGTTAATATAGAGTACACCCAGTGTTTTTAAAGGGGTAATGCACAGTTAATATAGAGTACACCCAGTGTTTTTAAAGGGGTAATGCACAGTTAATATAGAATACACCCAGTGTTTTAAAGGGGTAATGCACAGTTAATATAGAGTACACCCAGTGTTTTTAAAGGGGTAATGCACAGTTAATATAGAGTACACCCAGTGTTTTTAAAGGGTAATGCACAGTTAATATAGAATACACCCAGTGTTTTAAAGGGGTAATGCACAGTTAATATAGAGTACACCCAGTGTTTTTAAAGGGGTAATGCACAGTTAATATAGAGTACACCCAGTCTTGTTAAAGGGGTAATGCACAGTTAATATAGAATACACCCAGTGTTTTTAAAGGGGTAATGCACAGGTAATATAGAGTACACCCAGTGTTTTTAAAGGGGTAATGCACAGTTAATATAGAGTACACCCAGTGTTTTTAAAGGGGTAATGCACAGTTCATATAGAATACACCCAGTGTTTTTAAAGGGGTAATGCACAGTTAATATAGAGTACACCCAGTGTTTTTAAAGGGGTAATGCACAGTTAATATAGAGTACACCCAGTCTTGTTAAAGGGGTAATGCACAGTTCATATAGAATACACCCAGTGTTTTTAAAGGGGTAATGCACAGTTAATATAGAGTACACCCAGTGTTTTTAAAGGGGTAATGCACAGTTAATATAGAGTACACCCAGTGTTTTTAAAGGGGTAATGCACAGTTAATATAGAATACACCCAGTGTTTTAAAGGGGTAATGCACAGTTCATATAGAATACACCCAGTGTTTTAAAGGGGTAATGCACAGTTCATATAGAGTACACCCAGTGTTTTTAACGGGGTAATGCACAGTTAATATAGAATACACCCAGTGTTTTAAAGGGGTAATGCACAGTTCATATAGAGTACACCCAGTGTTTTTAACGGGGTAATGCACAGTTAATATAGAGTACACCCAGTGTTTTTAACGGGGTAATGCACAGTTAATATAGAGTACACCCAGTGTTTTTAAAGGGGTAATGCACAGTTAATATAGAGTACACCCAGTCTTGTTAAAGGGGTAATGCACAGTTAATATAGAGTACACCCAGTGTTTTAAAGGGGTAATGCACAGTTAATATAGAGTACACCCAGTGTTTTTAAAGGGGTAATGCACAGTTCATATAGAGTACACCCAGTGTTTTAAAGGGGTAATGCACAGTTAATATAGAGTACACCCAGTGTTTTTAACGGGGTAATGCACAGTTCATATAGAGTACACCCAGTGTTTTTAAAGGGGTAATGCACAGTTAATATAGAATACACCCAGTGTTTTTAAAGGGGTAATGCACAGTTCATATAGAATACACCCAGTGTTTTTAAAGGGGTAATGCACAGTTCATATAGAGTACACCCAGTGTTTTAAAGGGGTAATGCACAGTTAATATAGAGTACACCCAATGTTTTTAACGGGGTAATGCACAGTTCATATAGAGTACACCCAGTGTTTTTAAAGGGGTAATGCACAGTTAATATAGAGTACACCCAGTGTTTTTAAAGGGGTAATGCACAGTTAATATAGAGTACACCCAGTGTTTTAAAGGGGTAATGCACAGTTAATATAGAATACACCCAGTGTTTTAAAGGGGTAATGCACAGTTCATATAGAATACACCCAGTGTTTTAAAGGGGTAATGCACAGTTCATATAGAATACACCCAGTGTTTTAAAGGGGTAATGCACAGTTAATATAGAGTACACCCAGTGTTTTTAAAGGGGTAATGCACAGTTCATATAGAGTACACCCAGTGTTTTTAAAGGGGTAATGCACAGTTCATATAGAGTACACCCAGTGTTTTAAAAGGGGTAATGCACAGTTAATATAGAATACACCCAGTGTTTTTAAAGGGGTAATGCACAGTTAATATAGAATACACCCAGTGTTTTTAAAGGGGCAATGCACAGTTAATATAGAATACACCCAGTGTTTTTAAAGGGGTAATGCACAGTTAATATAGAATACACCCAGTGTTTTTAAAGGGGTAATGCACAGTTCATATAGAATACACCCAGTGTTTTAAAGGGGTAATGCACAGTTCATATAGAATACACCCAGTGTTTTTAAAGGGGTAATGCACAGTTCATATAGAGTACACCCAGTGTTTTTAAAGGGGTAATGCACAGTTAATATAGAGTACACCCAGTGTTTTAAAGGGGTAATGCACAGTTCATATAGAATACACCCAGTGTTTTTAAAGGGGTAATGCACAGTTAATATAGAGTACACCCAGTGTTTTTAAAGGGGTAATGCACAGTTAATATAGAATACACCCAGTGTTTTTAAAGGGGTAATGCACAGTTAATATAGAATACACCCAGTGTTTTTAAAGGGGTAATGCACAGTTCATATAGAATACACCCAGTGTTTTTAAAGGGGTAATGCACAGTTCATATAGAGTACACCCAGTGTTTTAAAGGGGTAATGCACAGTTAATATAGAGCACACCCAGTGTTTTTAAAGGGGTAATGCACAGTTAATATAGAATACACCCAGTGTTTTTAAAGGGGTAATGCACAGTTCATATAGAGTACACCCAGTGTTTTTAAAGGGGTAATGCACAGTTCATATAGAGTACACCCAGTGTTTTTAAAGGGGTAATGCACAGTTAATATAGAGTACACCCAGTGTTTTAAAGGGGTAATGCACAGTTAATATAGAATACACCCAGTGTTTTTAAAGGGGTAATGCACAGTTCATATAGAATACACCCAGTGTTTTTAAAGGGGTAATGCACAGTTCATATAGAGTACACCCAGTGTTTTTAAAGGGGTAATGCACAGTTCATATAGAGTACACCCAGTGTTTTTAAATGGGTAATGCACAGTTAATATAGAGTACACCCAGTGTTTTAAAGGGGTAATGCACAGTTAATATAGAATACACCCAGTGTTTTTAAAGGGGTAATGCACAGTTCATATAGAATACACCCAGTGTTTTTAAAGGGGTAATGCACAGTTCATATAGAATACACCCAGTGTTTTTAAAGGGGTAATGCACAGTTAATATAGAATACACCCAGTCTTGTTAAAGGGGTAATGCACAGTTAATATAGAGTACACCCAGTGTTTTTAAAGGGGTAATGCACAGTTCATATAGAGTACACCCAGTGTTTTAAAGGGGTAATGCACAGTTAATATAGAGTACACCCAGTGTTTTTAAAGGGGTAATGCACAGTTAATATAGAGTACACCCAGTGTTTTTAAAGGGGTAATGCACAGTTCATATAGAGTACACCCAGTGTTTTTAAAGGGGTAATGCACAGTTAATATAGAGTACACCCAGTGTTTTAAAGGGGTAATGCACAGTTAATATAGAATACACCCAGTGTTTTTAAAGGGGTAATGCACAGTTCATATAGAATACACCCAGTGTTTTTAAAGGGGTAATGCACAGTTCATATAGAATACACCCAGTGTTTTTAAAGGGGTAATGCACAGTTAATATAGAATACACCCAGTCTTGTTAAAGGGGTAATGCACAGTTAATATAGAGTACACCCAGTGTTTTTAAAGGGGTAATGCACAGTTCATATAGAGTACACCCAGTGTTTTTAAAGGGGTAATGCACAGTTCATATAGAGTACACCCAGTGTTTTTAAAGGGGTAATGCACAGTTCATATAGAGTACACCCAGTGTTTTTAAAGGGGTAATGCACAGTTCATATAGAGTACACCCAGTGTTTTTAACGGGTTAATGCACAGTTCATATAGAATACACCCAGTGTTTTTAAAGGGGTAATGCACAGTTAATATAGAGTACACCCAGTGTTTTAAAGGGGTAATGCACAGTTCATATAGAGTACACCCAGTGTTTTTAAAGGGGTAATGCACAGTTCATATAGAGTACACCCAGTCTTGTTAAAGGGGTAATGCACAGTTAATATAGAGTACACCCAGTGTTTTTAAGGGGTAATGCACAGTTAATATAGAATACACCCAGTGTTTTTAAAGGGGTAATGCACAGTTCATATAGAATACACCCAGTGTTTTTAAAGGGGTAATGCACAGTTCATATAGAGTACACCCAGTGTTTTAAAGGGGTAATGCACAGTTCATATAGAATACACCCAGTGTTTTTAAAGGGGTAATGCACAGTTCATATAGAATACACCCAGTGTTTTTAAAGGGGTAATGCACAGTTCATATAGAGTACACCCAGTGTTTTAAAGGGGTAATGCACAGTTCATATAGAGTACACCCAGTGTTTTTAAAGGGGTAATGCACAGTTAATATAGAATACACCCAGTGTTTTAAAGGGGTAATGCACAGTTCATATAGAGTACACCCATTGTTTTTAAAGGGGTAATGCACAGTTCATATAGAATACACCCAGTGTTTTAAAGGGGTAATGCACAGTTCATATAGAGTACACCCAGTGTTTTTAACGGGGTAATGCACAGTTCATATAGAATACACCCAGTGTTTTTAAAGGGGTAATGCACAGTTAATATAGAATACACCCAGTGTTTTAAAGGGGTAATGCACAGTTCATATAGAATACACCCAGTGTTTTTAAAGGGGTAATGCACAGTTAATATAGAGTACACCCAGTGTTTTAAAGGGGTAATGCACAGTTAATATAGAATACACCCAGTGTTTTTAAAGGGGTAATGCACAGTTAATATAGAATACACCCAGTGTTTTAAAGGGGTAATGCACAGTTAATATAGAGTACACCCAGTGTTTTTAAAGGGGTAATGCACAGTTCATATAGAGTACACCCAGTGTTTTTAAAGGGGTAATGCACAGTTCATATAGAGTACACCCAGTGTTTTTAAAGGGGTAATGCACAGTTAATATAGAATACACCCAGTGTTTTTAAAGGGGTAATGCACAGTTCATATAGAATACACCCAGTGTTTTTAAAGGGGTAATGCACAGTTAATATAGAGTACACCCAGTCTTGTTAAAGGGGTAATGCACAGTTCATATAGAATACACCCAGTGTTTTTAAAGGGGTAATGAACAGTTCATATAGAATACACCCAGTGTTTTTAAAGGGGTAATGCACAGTTAATATAGAATACACCCAGTGTTTTAAAGGGGTAATGCACAGTTAATATAGAGTACACCCAGTGTTTTAAAAGGGTAATGCACAGTTAATATAGAGTACACCCAGTGTTTTTAAAGGGGTAATGCACAGTTAATATAGAGTACACCCAGTGTTTTAAAGGGGTAATGCACAGTTCATATAGAATACACCCAGTGTTTTTAAAGGGGTAATGCACAGTTAATATAGAGTACACCCAGTGTTTTAAAGGGGTAATGCACAGTTCATATAGAATACACCCAGTGTTTTTAAAGGGGTAATGCACAGTTAATATAGAGTACACCCAGTGTTTTAAAGGGGTAATGCACAGTTAATATAGAGTACACCCAGTGTTTTTAAAGGGGTAATGCACAGTTCATATAGAGTACACCCAGTGTTTTTAAAGGGGTAATGCACAGTTAATATAGAGTACACCCAGTGTTTTTAAAGGGGTAATGCACAGTTCATATATAATACACCCAGTGTTTTAAAGGGGTAATGCACAGTTCATATAGAGTACACCCAGTGTTTTTAAAGGGGTAATGCACAGTTCATATAGAGTACACCCAGTGTTTTTAAAGGGGTAATGCACAGTTCATATAGAGTACACCCAGTGTTTTTAAAGGGGTAATGCACAGTTCATATAGAGTACACCCAGTGTTTTTAAAGGGGTAATGCACAGTTAATATAGAATACACCCAGTGTTTTAAAGGGTAATGCACAGTTAATATAGTGTACACCCAGTGTTTTTAAAGGGGTAATGCACAGTTAATATAGAATACACCCAGTGTTTTAAAGGGGTAATGCACAGTTAATATAGAATACACCCAGTGTTTTAAAGGGGTAATGCACAGTTAATATAGAGTACACCCAGTGTTTTAAAGGGGTAATGCACAGTTAATATAGAGTACACCCAGTGTTTTTAAAGGGGTAATGCACAGTTCATATAGAGTACACCCAGTGTTTTTAAAGGGGTAATGCACAGTTAATATAGAATACACCCAGTGTTTTAAAGGGGTAATGCACAGTTCATATAGAATACACCCAGTGTTTTAAAGGGGTAATGCACAGTTAATATAGAATACACCCAGTGTTTTAAAGGGGTAATGCACAGTTAATATAGAGTACACCCAGTGTTTTAAAGGGGTAATGCACAGTTAATATAGAGTACACCCAGTGTTTTAAAGGGGTAATGCACAGTTAATATAGAGTACACCCAGTGTTTTTAAAGGGGTAATGCACAGTTAATATAGAGTACACCCAATCTTGTTAAAGGGGTAATGCACAGTTAATATAGAGTACACCCAGTGTTTTTAAAGGGGTAATGCACAGTTCATATAGAATACACCCAGTGTTTTAAAGGGGTAATGCACAGTTCATATAGAGTACACCCAGTGTTTTTAAAGGGGTAATGCACAGTTCATATAGAGTACACCCAGTGTTTTTAAAGGGGTAATGCACAGTTCATATAGAGTACACCCAGTGTTTTTAAAGGGGTAATGCACAGTTCATATAGAGTACACCCAGTGTTTTTAAAGGGGTAATGCACAGTTAATATAGAGTACACCCAGTGTTTTAAAGGGGTAATGCACAGTTCATATAGAGTACACCCAGTGTTTTAAAGGGGTAATGCACAGTTCATATAGAATACACCCAGTGTTTTAAAGGGGTAATGCACAGTTCATATAGAGTACACCCAGTGTTTTAAAGGGGTAATGCACAGTTCATATAGAATACACCCAGTGTTTTTAAAGGGGTAATGCACAGTTCATATAGAGTACACCCAGTGTTTTTAAAGGGGTAATGCACAGTTCATATAGAGTACACCCAGTGTTTTTAAAGGGGTAATGCACAGTTCATATAGAGTACACCCAGTGTTTTTAAAGGGGTAATGCACAGTTAATATAGAATACACCCAGTGTTTTAAAGGGTAATGCACAGTTAATATAGTGTACACCCAGTGTTTTTAAAGGGGTAATGCACAGTTAATATAGAATACACCCAGTGTTTTAAAGGGGTAATGCACAGTTAATATAGAATACACCCAGTGTTTTAAAGGGGTAATGCACAGTTAATATAGAGTACACCCAGTGTTTTAAAGGGGTAATGCACAGTTAATATAGAGTACACCCAGTGTTTTTAAAGGGGTAATGCACAGTTCATATAGAGTACACCCAGTGTTTTTAAAGGGGTAATGCACAGTTAATATAGAATACACCCAGTGTTTTAAAGGGGTAATGCACAGTTCATATAGAATACACCCAGTGTTTTAAAGGGGTAATGCACAGTTAATATAGAATACACCCAGTGTTTTAAAGGGGTAATGCACAGTTAATATAGAGTACACCCAGTGTTTTAAAGGGGTAATGCACAGTTAATATAGAGTACACCCAGTGTTTTAAAGGGGTAATGCACAGTTAATATAGAGTACACCCAGTGTTTTTAAAGGGGTAATGCACAGTTAATATAGAGTACACCCAATCTTGTTAAAGGGGTAATGCACAGTTAATATAGAGTACACCCAGTGTTTTTAAAGGGGTAATGCACAGTTCATATAGAATACACCCAGTGTTTTAAAGGGGTAATGCACAGTTCATGTAGAGTACACCCAGTGTTTTTAAAGGGGTAATGCACAGTTCATATAGAGTACACCCAGTGTTTTTAAAGGGGTAATGCACAGTTCATATAGAGTACACCCAGTGTTTTTAAAGGGGTAATGCACAGTTCATATAGAGTACACCCAGTGTTTTTAAAGGGGTAATGCACAGTTAATATAGAGTACACCCAGTGTTTTAAAGGGGTAATGCACAGTTCATATAGAGTACACCCAGTGTTTTAAAGGGGTAATGCACAGTTCATATAGAATACACCCAGTGTTTTAAAGGGGTAATGCACAGTTCATATAGAGTACACCCAGTGTTTTAAAGGGGTAATGCACAGTTCATATAGAATACACCCAGTGTTTTTAAAGGGGTAATGCACAGTTAATATAGAGTACACCCAGTGTTTTAAAGGGGTAATGCACAGTTAATATAGAATACACCCAGTGTTTTAAAGGGTAATGCACAGTTAATATAGAGTACACCCAGTGTTTTTAAAGGGGTAATGCACAGTTAATATAGAATACACCCAGTGTTTTAAAGGGGTAATGCACAGTTAATATAGAATACACCCAGTGTTTTAAAGGGGTAATGCACAGTTAATATAGAGTACACCCAGTGTTTTAAAGGGGTAATGCACAGTTAATATAGAGTACACCCAGTGTTTTTAAAGGGGTAATGCACAGTTCATATAGAGTACACCCAGTGTTTTTAAAGGGGTAATGCACAGTTAATATAGAATACACCCAGTGTTTTAAAGGGGTAATGCACAGTTCATATAGAATACACCCAGTGTTTTAAAGGGGTAATGCACAGTTAATATAGAATACACCCAGTGTTTTAAAGGGGTAATGCACAGTTAATATAGAGTACACCCAGTGTTTTAACGGGGTAATGCACAGTTCATATAGAGTACACCCAGTGTTTTTAAAGGGGTAATGCACAGTTCATATAGAGTACACCCAGTGTTTTTAAAGGGGTAATGCACAGTTCATATAGAGTACACCCAGTGTTTTTAAAGGGGTAATGCACAGTTCATATAGAGTACACCCAGTGTTTTTAAAGGGGCAATGCACAGTTCATATAGAGTACACCCAGTGTTTTTAAAGGGGCAATGCACAGTTCATATAGAGTACACCCAGTGTTTTTAAAGGGGCAATGCACAGTTCATATAGAATACACCCAGTGTTTTTAAAGGGGTAATGCACAGTTCATATAGAATACACCCAGTGTTTTTAAAGGGGTAATGCACAGTTCATATAGAATACACCCAGTGTTTTTAAAGGGGTAATGCACAGTTCATATAGAATACACCCAGTGTTTTAAAGGGGTAATGCACAGTTCATATAGAGTACACCCAGTGTTTTTAAAGGGGTAATGCACAGTTAATATAGAGTACACCCAGTGTTTTAAAGGGGTAATGCACAGTTCATATAGAGTACACCCAGTGTTTTTAAAGGGGCAATGCACAGTTAATATAGAATACACCCAGTGTTTTTAAAGGGGTAATGCACAGTTAATATAGAGTACACCCAGTGTTTTTAAAGGGGTAATGCACAGTTAATATAGAGTACACCCAGTGTTTTTAAAGGGGTAATGCACAGTTCATATAGAGTACACCCAGTGTTTTTAAAGGGGTAATGCACAGTTAATATAGAATACACCCAGTGTTTTAAAGGGGTAATAAACAGTTCATATAGAATACACCCAGTTTTTAACGGGTTAATGCACAGTTAATATAGAGTACACCCAGTGTTTTTAAAGGGGTAATGCACAGTTAATATAGAATACACCCAGTGTTTTAAAGGGGTAATGCACAGTTAATATAGAGTACACCCAGTGTTTTTAAAGGGGTAATGCACAGTTCATATAGAATACACCCAGTGTTTTTAAAGGGGTAATGCACAGTTAATATAGAATACACCCAGTGTTTTAAAGGGGTAATCACAGTTAATATAGAATACACCCAGTGTTTTAAAGGGGTAATGCACAGTTAATATAGAATACACCCAGTGTTTTTAAAGGGGTAATGCACAGTTCATATAGAGTACACCCAGTGTTTTAAAGGGGTAATGCACAGTTCATATAGAATACACCCAGTGTTTTTAAAGGGGTAATGCACAGTTCATATAGAATACACCCAGTGTTTTAAAGGGGTAATGCACAGTTAATATAGAGTACACCCAGTGTTTTTAAAGGGGTAATGCACAGTTCATATAGAATACACCCAGTGTTTTTAAAGGGGTAATGCACAGTTCATATAGAGTACACCCAGTGTTTTTAAAGGGGTAATGCACAGTTCATATAGAGTACACCCAGTGTTTTTAAAGGGGTAATGCACAGTTAATATAGAGTACACCCAGTGTTTTTAAAGGGGTAATGCACAGTTCATATAGAGTACACCCAGTGTTTTTAAAGGGGTAATGCACAGTTCATATAGAGTACACCCAGTGTTTTTAAAGGGGTAATGCACAGTTAATATAGAGTACACCCAGTGTTTTTAAAGGGGTAATGCACAGTTCATATAGAGTACACCCAGTGTTTTAAAGGGGTAATGCACAGTTCATATAGAGTACACCCAGTGTTTTTAAAGGGGTAATGCACAGTTCATATAGAATACACCCAGTGTTTTAAAGGGGTAATGCACAGTTCATATAGAGTACACCCAGTGTTTTAAAGGGGTAATGCACAGTTCATATAGAGTACACCCAGTGTTTTTAAAGGGGTAAT
>NW_028173370.1:42500-53892 GCF_963971535.1 Notolepis coatsorum
AGAGACAAAGAGAGATGTACGTAGAGGCAATGTATCATGTGTGCGTGTTAGCGAGAGAAAGAGAAAGGGGGGGGGGGGGGGGTACGTTTCACTACAAAAAAGGTCATAAAAGGGTTTTCTCACAAATTGTACCAAACTTACGAAGTGTATTTATTTTTCAACAGACTGCAATAGTCTTGTGATTGAGGGTCTATGTATAATAAGGTATCTGCTCAAGGCCTGTCCTAAGGACTTGTATAGCCGACTTTGATTGGCCGAAATCTGCGATAAGACTACCCCCCTGAAACCAATTTTTTCTTTTTATAAAATAATTTAAAAAATGTATGTATTTAAAAATATAGTAAGTAATGATACACTGTCACTACATTATAATGTACAGTATGCACCATGTTAATGACACACTGTCACTACATTATAATGTACAGTATAAACCATGTTAATGACACACTGTCACTACATTATAATGTACAGTATGTTAATGACACTCTGTCACTACATTATAATGTACAGTATGTTAATGACACAATGTCACTACATTATAATGTACAGTATGTTAATGATACACTGTCACTACATTATAATGTACAGTATGCACCATGTTAATGATACACTGTCACTACATTATAATGTACAGTATGCACCATGTTAATGATACACTGTCACTACATTATAATGTACAGTATGCACCATGTTAATGATACACGGTCACTACATTATAATGTACAGTATGTTAATGATACAATGTCACTACATTATAATGTACAGTATGTTAATGATACACTGTCACTACATTATAATGTACAGTATGCACCATGTTAATGATACACTGTCACTACATTATAATGTACAGTATGTTAATGATACACTGTCACTACATTATAATGTACAGTATGTTAATGATACACTGTCACTACATTATAATGTACAGTATGTTAATGATACACTGTCACTACATTATAATGTACAGTATGTTAATGATACACTGTCACTACATTATAATGTACAGTATGTTAATGACACAATGTCACTACATTATAATGTACAGTATGTTAATGATACACTGTCACTACATTATAATGTACAGTATGTTAATGACACACTGTCACTACATTATAATGTACAGTATAAACCATGTTAATGACACACTGTCACTACATTATTTTTAATAAAAAATTGTATTGATCTTTTCCCCCCTCCTTTTTCCTCCGATTTTCTCCCATCCCAATGTTATATTATCGTACTTGGCCATCGCGTCCCGCTCTTAAGCCTATCGAGATATCCCTTATCTCATGTACCTACTGTACTCCACTAACGAAAAACAAATACGCCCACACCTGCCGGGTCCCGCCCCTATGGAGGCGTAGCCTATAAGACACTAGGCATGGTCACCAAACACTCTTCCTCTATTTCGTTTCCATCATAACGGTCGCAGTGCGCCTTATGTAACTAGTTGTTATGAAAATATTTGAGAAATTGCGTAATGTTGAAAGCTTACCGGAGGTTTGTTTACCCCTGGAATCTTCGGGGCATGTTTCAGCGACACGTCGGGCCTATGTTGATGTTTCCTCGTCTGACGGCAGCAGACCAAGGGGCAGCGTACAAGGTTTGGCTATCGGGCCAGCTTGTACACAGGTAGGTCCTGTGTCATCAGGCATTGATGTTGGTGTTAGTAATGTTGTGAAGTGTGTTTTCGGCGCCAGGGCCGGGGTGGCTTGGTGAACGTTCCACTGCAGTGGACGTTTTCCTGGCTATCCTGGAGCATGCTGCTTACACTAATGCTACTAATGCTACTGCTAATGCTAATGTTGATGCTGAAATGGGTCGTTGTTCTAATACTCCCCGCCGAGGGACGTTGTCGCTTTTCCCTCCTCTTGCCCGGTTCATTGATGAAGGTCAGTCGGTTGCTAATGTGGGGGGTTTCGCTGAGTCTTATTTACCTTTTTTACGGGTAAAGGGGCTAACAACAGGGTGCAGGCCGAGTGTACCGTGGCTGCGTAGCCAGGTAGCTTGATCCTGTGTCCCGGCGGGGATGAACGATGTCCCCCCCGGCCGATGCTTGAGAGCGAATCGGCTCGGAGGGTGGCAGTATGGACGGATGAGTGGTATACTGCTGCAGGATGGTTTGTAGTGGCGGCCAGTGTTATGGCTCAGCTGGCTAGTTTCCTATCCACATTGGCGTCGGGTAGTGGGGCTATGGGTCCAGCCGACATTGTAAACATGTTGCATGTTTGTGGTGTTATAGAGATCTTGACTCAGTCGCAAGCTATAACTGCGGGGAGGATTAGGATGCTATCAACGTTTGTTGTTAGGCATGTTTGGTTGGAGCACTCTCCTCTTGGGGAAGAGGATAGGTTTTCTCTCCTCACAACTCCTTTTTCCACGGAAAGTCTTTTTGGTCATTCTGTGGAGGCGCAGGCGGTTGTTGATCTGGGTCCCACACCGCCTCACGCTGTGCAGCCAGAGGTGGGAGCACGGCCTCGTCAACGACTGTGGCGAGGCCCTCGACAGGCGGCCATGTTTCCCCCGCCAGTGGTGCCCTGGGCGGAAAGTCAACAGGGATCCACAAGGCCGACAGCCTTGGCGGCCGAGGGATCGGCCATTTTGGGTGTATGCGGCTTGGATAAAACAAGCCGTTGTCATTCTGCCACGAGCAGCCCGCTCCCCGTTCAATGCCTCTCTCTGTTACCCACGGAAGCCGGGCTCTGATAGTTTTCCTTTGGCTGTGGGCCGCGAACCTTCTTTGAAGCGCATGCGGTCCCATTCTTCACTTCTCATGGGGACAGGGGCTGACACCTAATGGCTGAGCCTGAGTCTGTCCATGAGAATGTTGTGCTCTCGCGTGGCTCCTGCACCACACGGTGTGTGATGGGGGAGTCTGGTGTTACGGCTGCCACTAGCTACAGTGGTCAGCAGGGGGACTCGAGGCCTCTTCTGTTGAATGCACAGCAAGGGTTACCCCGGCCTCGCCTTAGCCAGGCGGGGTATCGCGCTGATGCCTCCCACTCCCGTGAGAGCGGCAGTGGTCTGCAAAGAAGAGGCGAGCGTGATTTGGGTGATAGCAATATCACTGCAGGGCTTCGGCGTGTAGGAGCCCATGGGGCTCTCATGCCTTGTGTGTCTAGCTGTGGAACAACTCCTCAGCATGCGCTAGAGGGGTGTTCAGGGGGGGGGGGTGTGTGTCAACCAGTTTGATGACAGCTTCTCCCGTATCAAACCGGCCCTTTCTGTCGGGGTCCCCCCTTGGGTGCGTCGCACAGCGGGAGGGACCGGGCCAACTATCTACTGTTCCTTGCAGCCCAGCGTTAGTTGACGGCGGGTGCGCTGTGGGATTATTGTCACATATGGCGACAAGAATACCGTTTGGGGGTGTGGATAGAGAGAACGTTGACAGAGGGGCTTGTGTTGCAGTTTGCGCAACCCCAACCTCCGTTCTCAGGTTTGGTGCCGACCCTATTGTCAGGGTCAGAAGCAGTGACAGCCCTGGCTGACGAGATCCGATCTCTGTTGGCGAAGCAGGCCGTAGTCGTGGTCCCGAGAGAGGACGCGATGTCAGGCGTCTACTCCCGTTATTTTCTGGTGCCCAAGAAAAAGGGGGGGGTCAGACCTATACTGGATCTGTCCTCGTTCAATCGGTTGATTGTAGCGAGACCGTTCAGGATGTTGACCGTCAAACTCCTTCTGCTTGCTGTCAGAAGGGGAGACTGGTTCACCTCCATAGACCTGAGGGATGCGTATTTCCACATCCCGATTTTCCCTCCTCACAGGAAGTTCCTGCGGTTCCTGTTTCAGGGCGTAGCGTACGAGTACCAGAGGTGCGTAGCGACTGCGCTGGAGCCTCTACGTCATCGGGGTATACGGGTTCTGTTCTATCTCGACGACATTCTGCTCCTCAGTCGTTCGGAGGAGGTTGCCAGGTCTCATACCAGGCTGGTGGTGGAATTCCTCACCAGGCTGGGTTTTGCTGTGAACTGGAAGAAGAGTACGCCTATTCCCAGTCAACAGGTGGAGTACTTGGTCTTGACGTTGAGGTCAAGGCCCATGATTGTAACCCTCTCGGAGCAGCGGCGGGTATCCTTTGCGTGCTCAGGGGTTTCCGTCTGGGAGGGACGGTCACAGCGCTGCAAGTGATGCGCCTGCTCGGTATGATGGCATCTGCTCACATGGTGGTTCCTCTTGGCCTCCTCTTCATGAGGAGGATACAGAGGTGGTTTTTCTCTATGGGAATAGATCCGGTGAGGGACAAATGGAAACGGTTGACGGTTCCTTTGTCGATATGGGGAGATCTCGCCCATTGGAGGAGGCTGGGTATCCTCACCATTGGGGTCCCCATGGGCAGCAGGCACTCACACATCACGGTCTTCACTGACGCCTCTCTCACGGGTTGCTGAGGGACGTGTCGGACCCACGCAGTGGGGGGCAGCTGGACGAAGGTCCGTGCTGGCCTGTCTACCCCGCACATCAATGTGTTGGAATTGAAGGCGGTCCTCCTGGTCCTCAAACGGTTCGACCACCTGGTGGTAGACGAGCACGTTTTGGTCAAGACAGACAGTATGACGGCAGCGGCGTATATCAACAGGCAGGGTGGGACTCGTTCCATCCGCCTGCACCGGGCGGCGGTCGAACTTTGGCTATGGGCATCTCGCAGGCTGCGCAGTCTGAGGGCGCTCCACATCCCTGGTGCAGAGAATGTGGGTGCGGATATGATGTCAGACAGATCTGGGATCGTTTCGGGGAGGCCTCGATGAGGCCTCGATTGATCTGTTTGCGAGCCGACGCTCTCACAAGTGCACCTTGTGGTTCTCGGTCAGTCGAGCAGATCATCCCCCCTTGGGGGTGGATGCCTTCTCGATCTTTCCATGGCCGCCCGGTCTTCTGTACGCCTTTCCTCCTGTACAGCCGTTGGGTCAGCTGTTGGAGCGGATACGGAGGGAGCGCAGGACGGTGATCCTGGTCGCGCCGGACCGGGGCACGGCAGTGTGGTTTCCGGTCTTGATCCAGCTACTCGTTGCTCCGCCTTGGGTTATTCCTTGGTCGGCGACGGCCCTCTCTCAGCAACGCGGGTCGCTGTTCCAGTACCCGGCGTTTGGCCAACGCCTGTCGGTGTGGCTGGTGAGAGGGTAGGTCTGGAGAGGATGGACCCTTCTGTGGTTAATACCCTCCGGAATGCGCATGCTCCCTCCACTGTGGCGCTTTACTCGGGCAGCTGGCGTATGTTCCAAGAGTGGTGTAAGGCGGGGGGCCAGGACCCAGTCTCCTGCCCCCTGGATGCTGTCCTTAGTTATCTTCAGTCTCTCCTTGGTAGACTGTCGGCTTCGCCGGTGAGGGTATATGCAGCAGCTATATCCTCCTATCATGAGGGGTTTGAGGGGGATGTCTTGTTCAGCCACCCTCTTGTGAAGCGTTTCCTGCTTGGCGCTCGACGCGTTAAGCCGGTGCAACGCTCTTTGGCTCCGAGTTGGGATCTTCAATTGGTCCTCGGTCAGTTGTCCTTGGCCCCGTTTGAGCCGCTTGAGCAAGCGCCGTGGGACAGTTGTCCTTCAAAACCGCGTTCTTGCTGGCTGTCACTTCCGCTAAACACGTGGGTGAGCTCTGTGCTTTTTCGGTACGTCCAGAGTGCCTGTCTTTTCGTTCCGATTGCGGTGCCACTCTGCGGCCTAATCCTGCTTTCGTGCCTAAGAATATCCAGAGTTCCTTCCGCTCCAGGGATATTGTGGTTCAGGCGTTTCATCCGCCTCCTCGCGCTAGTGAGTTCGATGCGGGCCTTCACCTGTCATGTCCGGTCCGTGCTTTGGGAATTTAGCTCAGCCGTACTCAGGACCTCAGGGTTACCGATCAGCTTTTTGTCTGTTACGGTGGTTCTCGTGCCGGTAAGGCACTGTCGAAACAGCGCCTGTCCCATTGGTTGTGCGAGGGCATTGCCCTCTGCTACACATTGGCTGGGCAGGATCCCCCTGGGGGCATCAGGGCGCACTCCACTCGTGGGGTGGCTGCCTCTGCCGCTCTCCTGGGTGGGGCCTCGATGGAGGACATCTGTGCTGCAGCTTCATGGTCCTCCCCGGGCCCCTTTGTAAGGTTTTACCTCATGGACATGACCGGGGGTTCTGTCTCCCAGGCGGTTCTGGGGTCTGTGGCCTTTCCTGCTTCCCGTCCTTTGGTAGGGTAGCAGGAGTGTGTGGGTATGGGCCACAGTGTGTTAGGTCACACGTGGTTCCGCCTGTGCTGTGTGTTCAAGAGGTTCTAGTTCCCTCTTGCTCGCACTCAGGTGGAGTTGACTGCGCCCCCCCTTCATTAGGAAGGATGGGGTGACAGGGCTCCCCGAACCCCTTGATGTGGGCTTACGGGTCCTCAGGGGGTACATCTGTCGGGCCTCGCGTCCGCTCTAACCCATATCTCGATAGGCTTTAAGAGCAGGACGCGATAAGCCAGATACGAATATATAACGATAGGTTATGTATATAACCTAGTTATATGAGTACTGGCTGAGCGTCCCGCTCTTAAGCGGCCCTGAGTTCCCTTTTGAGGGATCTTTTACTGGAGCGGGATTTTGGCGAGGAAGGGTGTGTTGGTGACCATGGTCATGGTCTTATAGGCTACGCCTCCATAGAGGCGGGACCCGGTCAGGTGTGGGTGTACAAGTTGTTTTCGTGATGGAGTACAATAGGTACAGGAGATAAGGGGTATCTCGATAGGCTTTAAGAGCGGGACGCTCAGCCAGTACTCATATAACTAGGTTATATACATAACCTATCGTTAACCCTTTCACTACCACATAACCCTTTCACTACCACACTACAGAAGGTTAACCCTTTCACTACCACACTACAGAAGGTTAAACCTTTCACTGCCACACGACAACGGGTTAACCCTTTCACTACCACACTACAGCAGGTTAACCCATTCACTACCACACTACAGAAGGTTAACCCTTTCACTACCACACTACAGACGGTTAACCATTTCACTACCACACTACAGACGGTTAACCCTTTCACTACCACACTACATAAGGTTAACCCTTTCACTGCCACACGACAGAAGGTTAACCATTTCACTACCACATGACAACGGGTTAACCCTTTCACTACCACACTACATAAGGTTAACCCTTTCACTTCCACATGACAACTGGTTAACCCTTTCACTACCACGCTACAGAAGATTAACCTGTTCACTGCCACACGACAATGGATTAACCCTTTCACTACCACACTACAGAAGGCTAACCTTTTCACTACCACACTACAGACGGTTAACCCTTTCACTACCACACTACAGAAGGTTAACCCTTTCACTACCACATTACATCCGGTTAACCCTTTCACTGCCACACAACAACGGGTTAACCCTTTCACTGCCACACTACAGAAGGTTAACCATTTCAATGCCACACGGCAACGGGTTAACCCTTTCACTACCACACTACATAAGGTTAACCCTTTCACTTCCACGTGACAACTGGTTAACCCTTTCACTACCACGCTACAGACGATTAACCCTTTCACTGCCACACGACAATGGATTAACCCTTTCACTACCACACTACAGACGGTTAACCCTTTCACTACCACACTACATAAGGTTGACCCGTTCACTGCCACACTACAGAAGGTTAACCCTTTCACTGCCACACAACAACGGGTTAACCCTTTCACTGCCACACTACAGAAGGTTAACCCTTTCACTACCACACAACAGATAACCCTTTCATTGCCACATGACAACGGCTTAACCCTTTCACTACCACACTACAGAAGGTTAACCCTTTCACTGCCACACGACAACGGGTTAACCCTTTCTCTACCACACTACATACGGTTAATCTTCTTTAGTGTGGTGCAGCTGACCTGAACCCACAACCCTAATGGGAATCTCTAATCCCTCTGCACTTAATCCCTACATTTTGTCCCCCGTCTCAAAGTGAGCAGGCCATACATGTCCTCACACCACCGTCCCGGCACACGCAGTAACACAAGGACACATGCACACGCACACGCACATGCACACACACACACACATGCACATGCACATAAACATACACACACATACACATAAACATACACACTCACACACGCACACACACACAGAAGCAGATGCGGCCCATCAATGCCCCCTACCTCTCATTCACAAAACCCCCCTGCCCCCCCCCCTCCCCGACCCCTGAGCCCCCCCACCCCACCCCCAGCTCCTCCTCACCTTGTTTTCAGCCGCCCTCCACAGTTGTTGCTCAATACCCCCCCCCCCCCCATCCATTCCCTTCTGTTATGTGTGTGTGTGTGTGTGTGTGTGTGTGTGTGTGTGTGTGTGTGTGTGTGTGTGTGTGTGTGTGTGTGTGTGTGTGTGTGTGTGTGTGTGTGTGTGTGTGTGTGTGTGTGTGTGTGTGTGTGTGTGTGTGTGTGTGTGTGTGTGTGTGTGTGTGTGAGGGGGGGGGGGGGTTGCTGAGGCTGGGCTATCCCCCCTCTGCCCATTTCTCCAACCTGCCCCGGCCAATGAGGTGAGAGGCGCTCAGAGAGCGAGCACCAATGAGGCCCCTTGCATCTGTATAAAACTTTTTGGCAAACTTTGTCAGGTTGCACTTCAGTTTGTCCAGAGCTCTGCAAGCAGGAGAGCTGTAGCATCGAGAGAGGGGGGAGAGAGAGAGAGAGAGAGAGAGAGAGAGAGAGAGAGAGAGAGAGAGAGAGAGAGAGAGAGAGAGAGAGAGTACGCAGGGGGCTGCCAGCGATTTTTTTCCCATCTTGATCCCACGCTTCGACAGAGTGGTGGGTATGCACAGACACACACATACTCAGACACACACACACACACACACACACACACACACACACACACACACACACACACACACACACACACACAGACAGACACACAGACTCAGAGACACACACACACACAGACACACACACACAGAGAGACACACAGACACACACAGACACACAGACGCACACAGACACATACACACACATACACAGACTCAGAGACACACAGACACACACGCACATGCACACACACACACACACACACACACACACACACACACACACACACACACACAGATACACACACACAGAGAGACACACAGACACGCACACAGACACACACATTCACACACACACAGACCCACACAGACACACACAGACACGCACACAGACACACACACACACAGACACACACAGACACGCACACAGACACACACATACACAGACACACACATACACACACACACACAGACACACACAGACACGCACACATACACACACACACACAGACACACACATACACACACACACACAGACACATACATACACACAGACACGCACACAGACACACACATACACACACACAGAGAGACACACAGACACGCACAGACACACACAGACACACACAGACACGCACACATACACACACACACACAGACACACACATACACACACACACACAGACACATACATACACACAGACACGCACACAGACACACACATACACACACACACAGACACACACATACACACACACAGAGAGACACACAGACACGCACAGACACACACAGACACACACAGACACACACACATACACCGTAATCTCCATTGTTCCCTTCCCTTCTCATCGATAGGGAAACACCTAGCCTAAATACTAGACAGCTGAGGCAGACACCCAAAACACACAGAGCACAAAGCACAACAATGAGTAGAAGTTAAACATTCTGACGTGACTTTTCACTGCCGTAGAGACGGCTTCAAAGGGACAACAACAATCTAAAAGGGGCCCATGTTAATTTCCTGTTTGCTAATGCAATAGAACACGCTTGGGTCTAAACTGTTCCCTGGCGACAGGATTCCATTGAAGCCGTCTATAGAAGAGTAGGATTCTAAGATTCTTAGGAACATTTCCCACTCAAGTAAAAGTCAGAGTATCTGGCTAAAAGCACACTTGAGTCAAAGTAAAAAAGTTTCTACTTTTAAATGCACTTAATACTAAAGAGTAAAAGTAAACACTTTTTTCTGACTGTCTATTCTTCGGATAGCAGGTGTTTAATCGAAGATCCCCGCTTTCTAGGACCAATCAGCATGGGTATGGGCGGGTTCATTTTACATTGATAGGGATTTGATGTTGGCTATTGGCTGTTTTTAAATAAAGTGCGGCCGCAGGATTAATAACGTTAACGTTAGTTCAGCCAGAGAAACAAATATACAAATGAAATATGTTGGACCTGCGAGATTTGTACTTTGTACTTTGTATGTCTGCATTTTAAATGTAAGGAGTAAAAAGAATGTTTTTTTTCTCTGAAATGTAATTGAGTAAAAGTACAAGCATACAAACCTAATAGTACTCGAGTAAAGTACAAATCCCCCAAAACAGTACTTAACCCTTTCACTGCCACACGACAGAAGGTTAGCCCTTTACTATCACACAACCGACGGCGATGCTCCATCATTAGCATCATTAGCTCCGCAAATGCAAATGCGGAGCTAATGATGCTAATGATGGAGCATCGCCGTCGGTTGTGTGATAGTAAAGGGCTAACCTTCTGTATTGTCACAGTGAAAGGGTTAACCGGCTGTCGTGTGGCAGTGAAAGGGTTAAGTATTGTAACGAAGTACAATTACTCCACTACTTTACCCCCCTGGCAGGGAGGATGGAGAACGCGCACATGAAGGAGTCGCCGGAAGTACTCAGCTACTTTGGCGTCAGCGAGGAAACCGGCCTCTCGCCGGAACAGTTCAAGAAGAACCTGGACAAGTACGGCCACAACGGTGAGTGTCGTCTGTGACTGGAGGAAGGGATAGCAGTGTGAGCAGGTGATTGGAGGAAGGGATAGCAGTGTGAGCAGGTGACTGGAGGAAGGGATAGCAGTGTGAGCAGGTGATTGGAGGAAGGGATAGCAGTGTGAGCAGGTGATTGGAGGAAGGGATAGCAGTGTGAGCAGGTGACTGGAGGAAGGGATAGCAGTGTGAGCAGGTGATTGGAGGAAGGGATAGCAGTGTGAGCAGGTGACTGGAGGAAGGGATAGCAGTGTGAGCAGGTGACTGGAGGAAGGGATTGGAGTCTGAGCAGGTGATTGGAGGAAGGGATAGCAGTGTGAGCAGGTGATTGGAGCAAGGGATTGGAGTCTGAGCAGGTGATTGGAGGAAGGGATTGCATTCTGAGCAGGTGATTGGAGGAAGGGATTGGAGTCTGAGCAGGTGATTGGAGGAAGGGATTGCAGTCTGAGCAGGTGATTGGAGGAAGGTCTGAGCAGGTGATTGGAGGAAGGTCTGAGCAGGTGATTGGAGGAAGGTCTGAGCAGGTGATTGGAGGAAGGGATTGCAGTCTGAGCAGGTGATTGGAGGAAGGTCTGAGCAGGTGATTGGAGGAAGGTCTGAGCAGGTGATTGGAGGAAGGGATTGCAGTCTGAGCA